>NC_081552.1:264937128-265029628 GCF_963082655.1 Stomoxys calcitrans | reverse complement strand
GGCTACAACAACCCACAACCCACATCCCACAATGGCAGATTTGAAAAGTTTTCATAAGGTTATTGTAGCCGTAGATAGCTACCGCTCTCACTACTGTATGTTCTGAAATGCCATTGGCAATGTCAGGACTTTGACCTTGAGCTGATCACAAGGTGGACTTAAGCTTGATTTGTGGGGATGAGGAGGAGGAATCATAGACGTTTGATCGTCTATAGTGAGACTGCCCTGAAATTGCGGGAGTAGGTGCAGGATTATGGCTACACAAAATCTATTTTCCATTTTATTGGGTTGCCCAAAAAGTAATTGCGGATTTTTTAAAAGAAAGTAAATGCATTTTTAATAAAGCTTAGAATGAACCTTAATCAAATATACTTTTTTTACACTTTTTTCTAAAGCAAGTAAAAGTAACAGCTGATAACTGACAGAAGAAAGAATGCAATTACAGAGTCACAAGCCGTTGAAAAAATTTGTCAACGCCGACTATATGAAAAATCCGCAACCCAATAATTATCTTGATGCAAAAGTCCTTTCGCCATTCTTGATTACTATTGCTTTAAATTGCACATTGGAGGGAGCTTCTCCAGACCTCCTGGCCGCTTTGAAATGCATGTTGGCTCCTACTCGTCTTTATTTTAAAGTCTGGCATTGTATTTCTAAGCTACTTGAATCTTTCGGGGGCGACACATTAGAACTAAGCTCCCTAGTAAAAAAGGCGTTACTTTGGATACCCACCACCTTGGGTATATATCTAAACCACCTTTCATCAAAATCCGGTGAAAATTGCATACCTCATGTACAATAGCAGTTATATCGAAATATCCTCCGATTTGGACCAAATACTAATAAGTAATAAGTTTATGGACCTAAGACCCTAAATCGGTGGATCGATCTATATGGCAGCTATATCCAATTCTGTACCGATCTGAGCCAAATTGTCGAATGATGTCGAAAGGCCTAACACAACTCACTGTCCTAAATTTCAGCAAAATCGGATAATAAATGTGGCTTTTATGGGCCTAAGACCCTAAATCGGAGGATCGGTCTATATGGCAGCTATATCCAAATCTGTACCGATCTGAGCCAATTTGACGAAGGATTACAAAGGGCCTAAGACAACTCACTGTCCCAAATATCAGCAAAATCGGATAATAAATGCGGCTCTAATGGGCCCAAGACCCTAAATCGGAGGATCGGTCTATATGGCAGCTATATCCAACTCTGAACCGATTTGAGCCAAAATAGTGAAAGGTGTCGAAGGACCTAACTAAACTCACTGCCTAAAATTTCAACGACATCGGACAATAAATGCTCCTTTTGTGGCCCTAAAACCCAAAACAGAGAGATCGAGCTATATGGCAGCTATGTCCAAATCTGGACCGATCTGTGCCATATTGAAGAAAAATGTCAAAAGGATTAACCTAACTCACTGTCCCAAATTTCAGCAAAATCGGATAATAAATACGCCTTTTATGTACCAAAGACCCTAAATCGGAGGATCGGTCTTTATGACAGCTGACGAAGGATGTTGAAGGGCCTAAGAAAACACACTGTCCCGAATTTCAGCGCAATCGGATAATAAATGTGGCTTTTGTGGGCTTAAGACCCTAAATCGGTGGATCGATCTATATGGCAGCTATATCCAAATCCGTACCGATCTGAGCCAAATTGACGAATGATGTCGAAAGGCCTAACACAACTCACTGTCCCAAATTTCAGCAAAATCGGATAATAAATGTGGCTTTTATGGGCCTAAGACCCTAAATCGGATGATCGGTCTATATGGCAGCTATATCCAAATCTAGACCGATCTGGGCCAAACTAACGAAGGATATCGAAGGGTCTAAGAAAACTCACTGTCCTAAATTTCAGCAAAATCGGATAATAAATGTGGCTTTTATGGGCCCAAGACCCTAAATCGGAGGATCAGTCTATATGGCAGTTATATCCAAATCTGGACCGATCTGGGCCAAACTGACGAAGGATGTTAGAAGGCCCAACACAACTCACTGTCTCAAATTTCAGAAAAATCGGATAATAAATGAGGCTTTTATGGGCCTAAGACCCAAAGTCGAAGGTTCGGTCTATATGGCAGCTATATCCAAATCTGGACCGATCAGGGCCAAAATGACGAACGATGTTGAAAAATTGACGAACGATTTCAGCGCAATCTGATAATAAATGTGGCTTTTGTGGGCCTAAGACCCTAAATCGGAGGATCGGTCTATACGGCAGCTATATCCAAATCTGAACCGATCAGGACCAAATTGACGAAGGATGTCGAAGGGCCCAACACAACTCACTTTCTCGAATTTCGGTGAAATCGGACAATAAATGCGCCTTTTTTGGGCCTTAGACCCTAAATAGTCGGATCGGTCTATATGGGGGCTATATCAAGATATAGTCCGATATAGCCCATCTTCGAACTTAACCTGCGTATGGACAAAAAAAAAAAAAAACAATCTATGCAATGTTTCAGCTCAATATCTCTATTTGTATAC
The DNA here is from genome assembly GCF_963082655.1 of Stomoxys calcitrans. Taxonomy (NCBI): domain Eukaryota; kingdom Metazoa; phylum Arthropoda; class Insecta; order Diptera; family Muscidae; genus Stomoxys; species Stomoxys calcitrans. The sequence continues at coordinate 265,027,130 of NC_081552.1, read as the reverse complement.
CCTACACCACCACTGTGGTACAGGGTATTATAGATTTGTGCATTTGTTTGCAAAGCTAAGAAGGAGAAGAGCTAGACCCATTGATGAGTACACCGATCGACTCAGAATTACTTTCTGATTCGATTTAGCCATATCCGTCTGTGAGTCCATGTATTCTTGTAATCAAAGTGTAGATCGTATTTGTTGTCCAATCATCACGAAATTATGCACATATTACTTGTTTGGCCCAAGGACGAACGCTGTTGATTTTGAAAAAAATCGGTCCAGATTTAGATATAGCTCCCATATATACGTATAGCCCGATTTTCACTTAAATGGTCGTAGAAGTTGAAATTTTCAACCGATCTGTACAAAATTTGCCGTGGATTGTTTTGCTACTGATTTTAACATATCTGCAAAATTTCATCAAAATCGGTTCAGATTTAGATATAACTGCCATATATGTGTATCGCCCGATTTGCACTTAAATGGCCATAGTAGCTACAATTTTCAACAGATCTGCACAAAATTTGCCAAGGATTGTCATGTTACTGATTTTAGAATATATACAAGTTTTCATAGAAATCGGTTGAGATTTAGATATGGCTCCCATATATATGTATCGCCCGATTTGCACTTAAATGGCCGTAGTGAGGACAATTTTCAACCGATCTGCACAAAATTGGGCATGGTTTTTTTTGCTGCTGATTTGAATATATCTGCGAATTTTCATCCAAATCGGTTCAGATTTAGATATAGCTCTCATATATATGTATCGACCGATTTGCACTTAAATGGTCGTAGTAGCTGAAATTTTTAACCGATCTGTACAAAATTTGCCATGGATTGTTTTGTTTGATGATTTTAACATCTTTGCAAATTTGCATCCAAATCGGTTCAGATTTAGATATAGCTCCCATATATATATATCGCCCGATTTGCACTTCAATGGCCCTAGTAGCTACAATTTTCAACATATCTGCACAAAATTGGGTATGGATTGTTTTGTTGGTGATCTTAACATATCTTCAAATTTTCATCGAAATCGGTTCAGATTTAGATATAGCTCCCATATATATGTATCGCCCGAATTGTACTTAAATGGTCGTAGTAGCTGAAATTTTCAACCGATCTGCACAAAATTTGCCATGGTTTTTTTTTGCTGCTGATTTGAATATATCTGCGAATTTTCATCCAAATCGGTTCAGATTTAGATATAGCTCTCATATATATGTATCGACCGATTTGCACTTAAATGGTCGTAGTAGCTGAAATTTTTAACCGATCTGCACAAAATTGGGCATGAATTGTTTTGTTTGTGATCTTAACACATCTGCAAATTTTCATCCAAATCGGTTCATATTTAGATATACAGGGTGGCTGATGAATATTGCTACAATGATGAATATTGCTACATTTTTTTTTCGGTGTATGGAATACATTTTTCTTTTATTCATGTTAAATTAAATTATTAAATTAATTATTAAATTATTATTAATTAAATTAATTAATTAATTAATTAAATTAATTATTAAATTATTATTATTAAATAGAAAAAAAGTTATTACATTTTTTTTTGGTAGCGGCTTTCATCAGCCACCCTGTAGCTCCCATATATATGTATCGCCCGATTTGCACTTCAATGGCCCTAGTAGCTACAATTTTCAACATATCTGCACAAAATTGGGTATGGATTGTTTTGTTGGTGATCTTAACATATCTGCAAATTTTCATCGAAATCGGTTCAGATTTAGATATAGCTCCCATATATATGTATCGCCCGATATGCACTTAAATGGTCGTAGTAGCTGAAATCTTCAACCGATCTGCTCAAAATTTGCCATGGATTGTTTTGTCACTGATTTTAACATATCTGCAAATTTTCATCCAAATCGGTTCAGATTTAGATATAGCTCCCTAGATCGTCTTAGATTTTTATGTTGATCAAGAATATGTATACTTTATAGTGTCGCAAATGGATATTTAGATGTGTTGCTAACGGAATGACAAAATGAATATGCCCCCATCCCTCGGTGGTGGGTATGAAGATAGACATCTGCAAAACTGTTCATCCTGAAATTTAATTTTCAACCGTTGAGGGTAACAACAATAGCGAACATCAACTTCATGCATGGAAATAAAATGTAGCTTAAGCCCAATGTGAAAATGTTATCCATGGTTAAAAGATACCCAACATGGTTATGTGTGCGTTAGCAATTTTGGGAGACAATTTAATACACTTGGAATATGGCAAGCAAGTCCTAGCTGCTGCTTGTGGATATCCGTTTTCAGTGATGTTAACAATATTTGGGAGAGAAGGTGGTGGTTGTCTTTGTCTTGAAGCATTTTCATTCACTAAAATTTGCATTTCAATTGGTTTAAAACAAAAAACGCCAAACGGGCATCATGAACTGCAAGCAAAACAGTGGCTGTGGTGCGGCAGTAACATCCAGTATTTGAAAAAGCCTGAAGCTAACAGCAGAGTCAGCATCAGGTCTGTGGCTATCAACACTTCTCAACACACACTCGCTCTTACCAAAGCTGAGCACATACACATACACTGGAATATTTACTTTTTAAATGTTAGCATTTACTTTATTTTCATTTACTATCCCCTCCATTGGTATTTGGATCCATGAGCCAGCGTAGAGAAGAGCATTATTTTGAATGGCTAAAGGATTCCTTTGGCAATAACAACAGCAACACTAAAACCTACCAATCTATGACAGCCACAAACTCTGATACCAGTTACAGGTGTTAAATGCACATCAGGTATTTGATTTAGAGCACTTCTAAAGGCATGCATAAATGTGGATTTTTCAAAGGCAACACCTAAGGATTCAATGAAAAAATTCAACTCAATCGGATAAAAAGATGGTCTTTCTGGCCACCGAAATATTATGATTTTTTTTTTGTTGTTGTTGTGAAAAATAAAAACATAACCTGAAAATATTGAGCAAAAAAATCTAAAATTTTTATTTCTTTATTCAATTCAAAAAATTTTTGTTTTTTATACCCTCCACCATAGGATGAGGGTATACTCATTTCGTCATTCTGTTTGTAACACCTCGAAACAGGCGCCTAAGACCCCATAAAGTATACATATTCTTGATCCGCATAATAATCTAAGACGATCTAGATGATCAAGACGTCCGTCTGTCCGTCCATCCGTCTGTCCGTCTGTCTGTCGAAGGCACGCTAACTTTCGAAGGAGTAAAGCCAGCCGCTTGCATTTTGCACAAATTCTTTCTATTAGTGTGGGTCGGTTAGTATTGTAAATGGGCCAAATTGGTCCATGTTTTAATATATCTGCAATATAAACCGATCTTGAGTCTTGACTTCTTGAGCCTCTAGAGGGCGCAATTCTTATCCAATTGGAAAGAAATTTCGCACGACGTGTTTTATTATGGTATCCAACAACTATGCCAAGTATGGTTTACATCGCGACATGTTTTGATATAGCTGCCATATAAACCGATCTTGGGTCTTGACTTTTTGAGCCTCTAGAGGGCGCAATTCTCGTCCGATTTAATTGAAATTTTGCACATAGTGTTGTGGTATCACTTCCACCAATTACGCTATGTATGGTTTACATCGGTCCATGTTTTGATATAGCTACCACATAAACCGATCTAGGGTCTTGACTTCTTGAGCCTCTAGAGGGTGCAATTCTTATCCGATTTAAATGAATTTTTGCACGTAGTGTTTTGGTAGCACTTCCAACACCCACGCTAAGTATGGTTTTAATCGGTCTATGTTTTGATATAGCTGCCATATAAACCGATCTTGGGTCTTGACTTATTGAGCCTCTAGGGGGCGCAATACTCGTCCGATTTAATTGAAATTTTGCACATAGCGTTTTTGTATCACTTTCAATAACTGTGCCATGTACGATTCAAATCGGTTCATAATCTGGTATAGCTGTCATATAAACCGACCTTGGGTCTTGACTTCTTGAGCCTATAGAGGGCTCAATTCTCATCCGCCTTGACTGAAATTTTGCATGAGGTGTTTTGTTATGACTTCCAATAACTGTGCTAAGTATGGCGCTAATCGGTATAGAACCTGATACAGCTGCCATATAAACCGATCTGGGATCTGGACTTCTTGAACCTCTAGAGGGTGCAATTCTCATCCGATTTTGTTGAATGGTTTGTACAACGGTTTCTCTCATTACCTTCAACATACGTATTTAATATGGTCTGAATCGAGCAATAGCTTGATACAGCTCCCATATAAACCCATCTCCCGATTTTGCTTCTTGAGCCCCTACAAGGTGCAATTCTTATCCGAATGAACTGAAATATTACACAATGACTTCTACAATGTTCAGCATTCATTTATGGTCCGAATCGGACTATAACTTGATATAGCTCCAATAGCATAACAGTTCTCATGCAATATTCTATGTTTGTCTAAAAAGAGATACCGCGCATAGAACTCGACAAATGCGATGCATGGGGGAGGGTATATAAGATTCGGCCCGGCCGAACTTAGCACGCTCTTACTTGTTTTTTATTGAAGGTTCTCATCAGTCCAGAGAACTCGTAAGCAGGTTAATCGAATGAATTGCGTTTTCCACTTACTTACTGAACTACTGAAGTAGGCTTTCATGCCTCCCCACTCATTGCCACTCTGGGCAGGGTGGTGGCTGAGTGGTACCTGAGTGTTGGCCGAGAATGGTAATGAATTTTAACAAATTAAATTCCACTCTGTTGACCGTGCAGACGATGTGCATGTGACAATACCTTGTGAATTTATTGCTTAATGAAATTTATGTCCATCGTTGAGAGGAGGTCAAATGGTGTTAATAAATTGCTCAGTAGCTACTTCGACCATGGCGACTGTTGCAATGCAAATGGGATTTTAAGTCCATGGTGTTAAGGCAAGATGAAATTCCATGTGGAGAGTTTTATAAAGCAGAGCAAGCAGAGGGAGATACATGTGTTAACGAGACGTGAGTGGGAGGTGCGTTGTCTTGGTAAATAGACAATCAAGTGAAAAGTAGTGGCAAATGATAATAAGTTTTATTAACTTAAAATATTTTTTCACTTCCAGTTTTTTGCCTGTTAGGGCGAAGATCTTTAAACTTCACAAGTTTTGTTTGAACAAGTCTTCTACCAAAGACGTAACGTGTCCTATAGTAATTGGTGTGTGTTGCGATCTCAGGCTTTCCCTTTCCATTTGCAAAGAAAATCTCCAATCAATGAGCTGGTCTCGAAAGAAAAACAAACAAAAATATTTTTAAAGTTAAAAAAAAATGTTAAAAAGTCATTAAGTTCGGCCGGGACGAATGAGATGGCCAAATGAGGGTAACTTTAAAGATATGATCCGATGAAGCCCATCTTCGAACTTATCCTCCCTGTGGTACAAAAATAAAAGTGCAAAGTTTCAGCTCAATATCATTATTTTTATACCCACCACCATAAGATGGGGTATACTAATCTAGTCATTCCGTTTGTAGCACCTCGAAAAACGACCCCATAAAGTACATATATTCTTGGTCGTCTCAACATCCTGAGTCGATCTAGCCATGTCCGTCCTTCCGTCTGTCGAATTCACCATAGTTGTCGAACTCGTACAGCTAGCCGCTTGAGATTTTATTCCGATACTTATTATTGATGTAGGTCGTTGGAGATTGCAAATGGGCCATATCGGTTTAGATTTGGATATAGCTCCCATATAAACCGATTTCCCTATTTGACTTCTTGAGCCCCTAGAAGCCTCAATTTTCATCCGATTTGACTGACTCTAAATAACAGCGCCAAGTACTGTCCACATCGGTTTATAACCTGATATAGCTCCCATATAAACCGGTCTGTCGATCATCCTTGCTCGGTCCCTTTGCTGGTTTGACAGAAGTTTGGTATGTAGAATAAAATTATGCCCTACAACAAAAATTATTTTATATAGCAGAATCCATGGTGGTGGGTTCCCAAGAATCGGCCCGAACTTAGCACGCTTTTACTTGTTTAAGACTGTAGCGCGCTTTCAACAAACAAATGGACAGACAGAAAGACATGGCAAAATGGCCTTTGATTTTAACCATAACTCAAAATATATATACATTATAGAGTCGGAAAGGTTATTTCGATTAGTTTGGAATGACAAAATGAATATGCCCCCGTCCCTCGATGATGAGTATTAAAATGACCATGGCTGCGTATGCCTTATAAATTGAAATCATAGAATAATACTTATACGCCACCTTCGCCCATCTCGCCCTCTCTCTAAAAGTGTAATTATACGCACCACCGAAAGATGGCGGTATATTCATTTTGTCATTCCGTTTGCAACACATCGAAATATCCATTTCCGACCCTATAAAGTAGATATATTCTTGATCAGCGGAAAAATTTAAGACGATCTAGCCATATCCGTCCGTCTGTCTGTTGAAATCATGCTACAGTCTATAAAAAATTGAGATATTGAGCTGAAACTTTGCACAGATTCTTTTTTTGTCCATAAGCAGGTTACGTTCGAAGATGGGCTATATCGGACTTCATTTTGATATAGCCCCGATATAGACCGATCTCTCGGTTTTAGGGTCTTAGGCCCATAAAAACCGCATTTATTATCCGATTATGCTGAAATTTGAGAGAGTGAGTTGCGTTAGGCCCTTCAACATCCTTCTTAATTTTGCTCAGATCGGTCCAGATTTGGTTATAGATGCCATATAGACCTATCCTCCGATTAAGGGTCTTAGGCCCATAAAAGCCACATTTATTATCCGATTTCGCCAAAATTTGGGACAGTGAGTTGTGTTAGACCCTTCGACATCCATCGTTAATTTGGCCCTGATCGGTTCAGATTTGAATATAGCTGCTATATAGACCGATCTCTAGATTAAAGGTTTTAGGCCAATGAAAGGCGCATTTATTGCCTGATGTAGCCGAAATTTGGTATAGTGAGTTGTACTAGGGCCTTCGACATCCTTCTTTAATTTGGCCCAGATCGATCCAGATTTGGATATAGCTGCCATATAGACCGATCTCTCGATTTTAGGTTTTGAGCCCGTAAAAGACACATTTATTATCCGATTTTGGACAGTGAGTTGTGTTAGGCTCTTCGATATCTGCCAGATTTGGATATAGCTGCCATAAAGACCTATCCACCGATTTAGGTACTTAGGCCCAAAAAAGCCACATTTATTATCCGATTGTGCTGAAATTTAGGGCAGTGAGTTGTGTTAGTCCCTTCGACATTTTTCAGCAATTTAGAACAGATCGGTCCATATATGAATATAACTGCCATATAGACCGATCTCTCGATTTAAGGTTTTGGGCCCATAAAAGGTGCATTTATTGTCCGATGTCGCTTAAGTGAGTGAGTTGTGTTAAAACGTTTGACATCGTTCTTCAATTTGGTCTAGATCGGCCCAGATTTGGATATGGCCCATATCGGATGAAAAATATATATGGGAGGCATATCTAAATCTGAACCGATTTTTATGAAATTTTGCACACATATGTAGACCTCAAATATAACACCCAATGCCAAATTTAGTAAAGATCGGACAAAAATTGTGGCGCTACAGCCTTAAAAAGGCATATCGGATGAAAGATATATATGGGAGCTATATCTAAATCTGAACCGATTTTTATCAAAATCAATAGCGTTTGTCCCTGGGCCAAAAAAGTGACATGTACAAAATTTCGTGACAATCGGACAACAGATACGACCTGAACTTTGATTACAAGAATACATAGACTCACAGACGGACAGACGGACATGGCTAAATCGAATCAGAAAGTGATTCTGAGTCGATCGGTATACTTATCAATGGGTCTAGCTCTTCTCTTTCTTAGCGTTGCAAACAAATGCACAAGTCTATAATACCCTGTACCACAGTGGTGGTTTAGGGTATAAAAATACCCTTACCATAAATGGCTTAAAACCAAAATTCCAATTAATACCACAATCTTAAAAAACTCCCCTACTCTCAATGGCTTTTACAATGCCCCTTTTTATCATGGTAAGCCATGTATTGACTTTTAAGTTAAAAAAAAAAAAAAAACTTTGTAATTGGCCCAAAATGCATCCGTTATTGTAGCATTTGGCAACAGAACTGTGAAATTATGGCCAAAGTAATAGACAGTGTCATCACATTATCTGTTTCAAAATCTATCGAGTTGCAAAATTGAATACAAAGTGTTTTGGTTTAATTCCGAGTGGGATGTGCCACGACAATCGCAATCAATGAGTGGCGCCACTTGCTTGCATTTACAACTTCAATTTCGACAATAACACACAAATTCAATTCAATTCAATTCAATTGTTCTTTATTTTCATGTAACGTTATAAAAGGTATAGAAATTTACAAATGTTAACTTATTAGCAATAAAGAATTATACAGCATGGTTTTATTCAAACCGTCTGCCGGAAAATTGAGTTTTTTTTTTTTTTTTTTTTATTATTTCTAATGAATTTATTTTAAATAATTAGTAGTTGAACTCTTCTATAAGAACTTTTCTATATTTAAGTGCTTCTTTCAAGAATTTGTACAGGCTTAGCCAGCTAAAAACTTCCCCACCATTTAGGATATTAATAATTTCATTTCGGGACAAAAATATTTTATTGAAATATCGCTCGCGAATACTTTTAAGTATTGGGCAGCAACCCATGAAATGTTCCAATGTTTCTGCTTCTCCAAGGTTACACAGAGAGCATCTTTGTTCATCTGCAGTTCCGTTTTTATTGGAATTCAGCCAAAGAAGATCTCCTCTAGCTTTCATTATCAAGGTTATTTGCTCTTGACCGTAATTATCATTGCAGTAAAGTGGGCCAGCACTAAAGTCAAGGAATTTAAAAATTCGTCTCTCACTTCGCTCCGCATGTTGTATAAATTCAATATAAGCCTTGCTTTTTATTTCCGTCAAAAGTTTTTTAACTGCAGCCATCCAACAGTTCTTATTCAATTTTACATTACTGCTCTGGATATTATGCTCTGTTAGTTGGCAAGAAAACTCCTTAAAACAGCTTAAGTTTTTATCTGAAAGTCTCTTGGCAAGTATATGTGGTAGTCTGTGACTCTCCAGATCAAATAGTACTTTTGCCAGGTATTGTAGATGTAGAGAATACGTATATATATACCCCGGCTCGTATCCGGTATCCAAGGCAAGGACGTAATTTGGAGTAGACTCTGGTAGTTTCAGGATTCTTTTTATAAAATAACGATACAATTTTTCAACCTCACTAAAATGGGAATTCCCCCATATCTGTGCTCCGTAACTATGGATCGAACGACAAACAGCCAAAAACATCTTCCATTTCGCCGTCAGATTTACAGAGGGTTTAGAAATAAAATTTCTCCACGTTGAATTTATTGCCATTTTCGTAGCTTCTTCCTTTTTCAATAGGTGTTTAGTAAAAGATAATTTGGGTGTTAATATAATTCCCAAGTATTTATATTCGTTTACTATTCTTATGCTTTCTCCTTTAAATGTCCATTTTTCATTTGCAGATAACTTTCCTCCTCTTCTAAAAACCATTATTTCGGACTTGGTGTGGTTCACTTCCATCCCCCATCTGTCGCAATACGATTCTAGGTTGTCTATCATCCGCTGCAAAATCATTGGGCTATCAGCCATTATAACTATGTCATCCGCGTACATTAAAAGACGAATGTTTGTTTCCTCTACGAAAAGACCGCCCTCAAGATGGCTATGTAAATCATTTAGATATATAGCAAATAGAACTGGCGACAATAAGCAACCTTGTTTTACGCCAGTACAAGTATCAAAATACTCCGACATTTCGGTGCCTGACCATACTGCGGACTTTGTGTTTCCATAGATCTTCTCTACAAAACCGATGATTTTTGACGACAGCCCTATATCATGAAGCTTGTATATAAGGAGGTTTCTTGGCACTCTATCAAAAGCTGCTTTAAAGTCTACGAAGTACGCATAAACCTTTTTGTTTTCGTTTAATTTAAGATTGACTATTGCTGCTAGGTTAAAGATATTATCGACTGTAGAATAGCCTTTTCTGAAACCCGCCTGGTACTCATTTAATATTTGGTATCTGTTTACCCATTCTGTTATTCTACCATTGATCATTCCAATCATGAGTTTTCCAATACAATTCATGAACGTGATGCCCCGAAAGTTGTTTACATCGTTTGGGTCTCCTTTCTTGTGTATTGGAAATATTACGCCGACGCGAAATGTTTCGAAGTCGTCGAAGCCATCCAAAATCTTGTTAAAACCCTCGCATAATGTTCGCAAGTAGTCATCTGAAGCGTGGATAAAAAACTCATAGGGTACTCGATCTTCCCCAGGCGCTTTATTTGATTTAACATTTTTTAGTTGCAGTTTAATTTCTCCGACTGTAAAATCTCTATCCAGAACGAAATCCGTTACATTGTTGGGTGCATAAAAAATTGGTAGAGTTTTGCATACAGGGTTTAGCAGGCACTTAAAGTAGTTTTTTAATGTTTCTACTGATATATGACAGGAAACATCATTATTATGCTGTCTGAGTTCCTTCGCCAACGAACACACAAAAGAAACAACAACAACAACAACAACAGCGATATACATTGCAATGTGCACTTATCTCTCGGATAAATATGGACACAAAACATGGCAAAAGTTTGTCTAAACAATTGCAAAAGATTTTGCTTGCACAGTTATGGCGAAAACAGCTTCAGCAGGAAATGAAGCGGAGGATTAAGAGCTAAAAGGATTATGGCCTTTATCAAAGGAGGCAAAACGAACAAAAAACGACAGCAGCAAACCGATGGCACTTTTAAATTGCAGAGAGGCATTTTTATGATAATTGCTCAGCAAAAAAGGTTTGATTCGTGGCAAACTATTATGCGCCCTCACATTTGCCATTTGCGTTAAAGTTGATGTCACTATTCGAAGCAGAGGAAATGTCCCAAACAAAACACACACACGCACACACACACTCACACACAACTCTATAAAGACGCTTCAAATAGGGGAAAAGTAGAGACACAAGTGCACGTCCTCAGCCATGTTCACGTCCACCCATAAATGTCAAATTCCGCACAAATTTTATATTCTCTTAGCCATATTTGCCTTGCTTATCTAGAGTAGAGTAGAGTAGAAGAAAAAAAAAATTGCGCTACAAAATATGTGTAAAAAAAAAAGCAAAAAAAGCTAAGGATTGGGCAACTAATCCGTTACATTTCATGAAGTTGCATGTAAACAACTTAGCCCAAATATTACCCCTTCCCCCCCTAAGGAGCCGTCTGTTGTTCATGTGAGCAGCATATTGGTTGGCTCCAGTTCAATCCATGTCTTGGCCATGTCCACATGAGTTGGACACATAAGCACTTGCACTTGCACTTTTGTGGGACGGACAAGCACTCCAAGGATACAGCAAGCATTCCTTGAAGTGCCTAAGTAGGCAAAAAAGAAGACAACTCTCCGATAACTTTGATGGAGTTTGGCTTTTCATTCGATGTTGTTGCAGAAATGGAAACTTATTACATCTGTCTACTTATTTGCTTGATTTATTGCAACAAGGTTTGCTAAAGGAGAACCTACAAAAATACGACGATAGAAAAGCCAACAAACCATGGAAATACCGATGCATAATCAAACAATCTTAGCGCCAAAAAAATGTTCAGTAAAAAGTCCACAGAGAATTGAGGTAACACCAGCAGAGTCTCCTCCCAAAAGAAATATTAGCGGTAAAATCAACAAAAGTGCAGGGATGCATTAAGTTTGGCCGAGCCGAACTTTGAATACCCAACATTGTGGACATAATCTCTCCAAAAACTTGAACATGAACTTTCCACTTGGGAACAGGGACAAACTTCTCACATAGCAATGAGTGCAGTCCGATTCAAGTTTAAGCTCAATGATAGGGGGCCTCCTTTTTTATAGCCGAGTCCGAGCGGCTTGCCACAGTGCGACACCTCTTTCGAGAGAAGTTTTACATGGCATAGTACCTCTCAAATATTGCCAGCATTGGGAGGGAAAAACCACCGATGACCATTTTTATACCCACCACCGACGGATGGGGGTATATTCATTTTGTCATTCCGTTTGCAACACATCGAAATATCCATTTCCGACCCTATAAAGTATATACAATATATTCTTGATCAGCGTAAAAATCTAAGACGATCTTGACATGTCCGTCCGTCTGTCCCTCTGTCTGTTGAAATCACGCTACAGTCTTCAAAAATAGAGATATTGAGCTGAAACTTTGCACAGACTCTTTTCTTGTCCATAAGCAGGTTAAGTTCGAAGATGGGCTAAATCGGAATATATCTTGATATAGCCCCCATATAGACCGATCCGCCGATTTAGGGTCTTAGGCCAATAAAAGCCACATTTATCATCCGATTTTGCCGAAATTTGGGACAGTGAGTTGTGTTATGCCCTTCGTTATCCTCCGTCAATTTGGCCCAGATCGGTTCAGATTTGGATGTAGCTGCCATATAGACCGATCTCACTGTTTTAGGTTCTGGGGCCATAAAGTCCACATTTATTATCCGATTTTGTTGAAATTGGGGACCGTGAGTTGTGTTAGGCCCTCCGACATCCTTCGTCAATTTGGCTCAGATAGATAAAGATTTGGATATAGCTGCCATATAGACCGATCCTCCGATTTAGGGTCATAGGCCCATAAAAGCCACATTTAATATCCGATTTTGCTGAAATTTGGGAAAGTGAGTTGTGTAAGGTCCTTAACATCCATCGTCAATTTGGATCAGATCAGTCCAGATTTGGATATAACTGCCATATAGACCGATCCTTCGATTTAGGGTCTTAGGTCCATAAAAGCCACGTTTATTATCCGATTATGATGAAATTTGGGAAAGTGAGTTGTATAAGGTCCTTCAACATCCTTCGTCAATTTGGCTCAGATCGCTCCAGATTTGGATATAGCTGCCATATAGACCGATCCTCCGATTTAGGGTCTTACGCTCATAAAAGCCACATTAATTATCCTATTTTGCTGAAATTTGGCACAGTGAGTTGTATAAGGTCCTTCGACATCCATCGTCAATTTGGCTCAGATCGGTCAAGATTTGGATTTAGCTGTTATATAGACCGATCCTCCGATTTAGGGCCTAAGGCCCATAAAAGCCACATTTAATATCCGATTTTGCTGAAATTTGAGACAGTGAGTTACCTTAGGCCCTTCGACATCCATCGTCAATTTGGCTCAGATCGGTCCAGATTTGGATATAGCTGTTATATAGACCGATTCTACGATTTAGGGTCTGAGGCCCCTAAAAGCCACATTTATTATCCGAGTTAGCTGAAATTTGGGACAGTGAATTTAATCAAGCCCCTTGACATACCTCAGCAATATGGCACAGATCGGTCCAGATTTGGATATAGCTGCCATATAGACCGATCTCTCGGTTTTAGGCTTTGCGGCCATAAAAGGCGCATTTATTGTCCGATGTCTCGATTTAAGGTTTTGGGGCCATAAAAGGCGTATTTATAGTCTGATGTCGCTGATTTTAAAACAATGAGTTTTAATTAGGCCCTTCAACATTCTACTTCAATTTGGCTCAGATCGGTTCAGATTTGGATATAGCTGCATATTGGCCGATCTCTCGATTTAAGGTTTTGGGCTCATAAAATGCGCATTTATTGTCCGATGTCGCTGAAATTTGGGACAATGAGTTAAGTTAAGCCCCTTGACATACCTCTGCAATATGGCACAGATCGGTCCAGATTTGGATATAGCTGCCATATAGACCGATCTCCGATTTAGGGTCTTAGTCCCATAAATGCCACAATTATTATCCGATTTTGCTGAAATTTGTGACAGTGCTTTGTGTTAGGCTCTGCGACATTTTTTTGCAAATTGGCCCAAATCGGTCCAGATTTGGATATAGCTACCATGTAGACCGATATATCAAATTAAAGTCTTGGGCCCATAAAAGTCGCATTTATAATCCGATTTCACTAAAATGTGACACAGTGACTTATGTTAGGTTTTTCGACATCCGTGTCGTATATGGTTCAGATCGGTTTATTTTAGATAAAGCTACTGTATTTTTTTAGTAGTTGGTCCAAATCGGAACATATTTCGATATAACTGCTATGGGACATAAGGTATGCAATTTTCACCGTATTTTGATGAAAGGTTGTTTCCATATACACACGAGGTGGTGGATCTGGCCGAACTTAACGCCTTTTTCTTGTTTCTTGACATTCTGAGTTCGTCTGTCTATCTGTTCGTCCATCTGTCCATTGAAAGCATTTTAGACTGTGAAGAAGTAATGCTAGCCCCTTGAAGTTTTGCACAAATACTTGCTTTTTGCGTACATCAGTTAAGATTGTAAAGGGGCCATATCGGTACATGTTTTGGCATAGATCCCATATAAATCGATCACCCGAATATATTCCTTGAGTCCCTAGAGTTCGCTGTTATTGTCCGATTATTGTCCTATGACCTGCAACGTGCCGAATATGGTCTGAATCGGTCCATAACCCCATGTTAGCCGATCTCCCGATTTTACTTCTTGAGCTCATATAGAGCGCTATTCTTATCCGATTTGGCAGCAATTTTGCACAATAATTTTTATTATGGTCTCCAACATCCAGACCACATATGGCCCGAATCGACTATTAACCTGATAAAGCTTCTATAGCATGGCAATTCTTATCCCTTATCCTTTGTTTGCCTAAAAAGAGATAACGTCAAATCGGGAGATCGGTTAGTATGGGAGCTTTATCAGGTTATAGACCGATTTGAACCATACTTGGCACAGTTGTTGGAATTCTTCACAGAACACTACATTCAAAATTTTTGCCAAATCGAAAAAAATGCGGCTTCCAGGGGTTCAAGGAGACAAATCGGGAGATCGGTTTATATGGGAGCTATATCCAAATCAGAACCGCTATGGTCCATTTGCAAACCTCAACGACCTACATCAATAATAAGTATCCGTGCAAAATTTCGAGCGGCTAGCTTTAGGCTTTCGACCGCTGTTGTGATTTCGACAGATGGGCGGACATGGCTAGATCGACTCAGAAAGTCGAGTCGATCAAGAATATGTATACTTTATGAGGTCTTATGCGAATATCTCGAGGTGTTACAAACGGAATGACTAGACTAATATACCCCCATCCTATGATGGTGGGTATACAAAAATAATCAAGGGTCGAACGTTAGGTGGACATCTTGCTTTAAAAAGACTACTTTGGCAACTATTGGCTGGCTGCAGTGTCAAATAAGCGCCATATTTAGCAAAAAAATCCATTCCAATGCAAGCTCACAACAGACATACGTACATGAACATGGTCGAGTAAGTTTTTGTGAAACCTTGATTATCTCCATGATGCACTTGCTCCTGCCCCCATATCTAACTCAAACACTTATGCATATTCATTTGGGACATTCAACGAATGATACTTTCTCCGCCTCCCTGCTTTCGAATGTTTCCTACACCCATGGATGTATGACCAAAGTCGAGTTCTGCTTTTTTGCCGTTTTGTTTTTTGTCACTTTGAGCCCAATAAAAGTTTGGCAAAAATACCAAAAGTATGCCTTAAATGCAAGACTTTATATTCCATCCAAAAAATTCTAAAGCATATGAAGTTTTATCTGAGATGGCAGTTTTTGCCAGTTTCGGTATTTATTCCATCACTCGATTGGATAGGCATGCATTTTATGAAAAAAGAGAACAGCAATGGAAAAACGCTCCGCCAGCAGTTGGGGGAGTAGTTGTGGCTGGCGAATGTTTATTTTTAGGTGCAAGAAATGTTGGCGCTAATTTTGACAGAAACAAATAACAAAAGTTGCAAATGTCAATTTTTATCTTTCAACCTTAAGAAAGCTAAATTTTCCATAAGGAAAAAACAAAGAGAACCTTAAAAAAGAGACCAGACATATTTTGAAAGATTTGCAGCGCTTAAGGAAGGAAGGGATGTGTGGGCTAGGAGTGTGGATTTTTTTAATAGAAGTGGAAGTGATATTTTCTTAGGAGTTATTCTGTGATTTGTAGCAAACATTTAACTTTTCAGCACTCTGAGCTAATAAATTGCATAGTCTTCATTTCCAAAGAGGCTTAAAGTCACATTTTCGTATAACTTGAACCAGGCTATAAGTCTTAGAAAATCCTATTGAAATAATAATGAGCATAGAGAGATAGTTTTAGTAAATTGGATTATCAAAGCGCCCGAAACCCCGGAAACTGGATTTAAAAAACTTGATTACGGCTTATTTAAGTAACAAATAACAGTTATTAGACAAGGAAACGCCTTTTATGGCCCCAAAAACTTAAATCGTGAGATCGGTCTATATGACAGCTATATTTATATCTGGACCAATCTGCGCCATATTGCAGAAATATGTCGTAGGGCTTAACACAAAGCACTGTCCCGAATTTCAGCGACATTGGACAATAAATGCGTCTTTTATGGACCCAAAACCTTAAATCGAGAGATCGGTCCATACGGCAGCTATATCCAAATCTGGACCGACCTGGGCCAAATTGAAGAAGGATATCGAAAGGGCCTAACAGAACTCACTGTCTCAAATTTTAGCAAAATCTCACAATCAATGTGCCTTTTATGGGCCCAAAACCTTAAATCGAGAAATCGGTCTACATGGCAGCTATATCCAAATCTGGACCGATGTGGGCCAAATTGAAGAAGGATATCGTAGGGCCTTACACAACTCACTGTCCCAAATTTTAGCACAGTCGGACAGTAAAGCCGCCTTTTATAGGCCTAAGTCCTTAATTCGGCAGATCGGTCTATATGGCAGCTATATCCAAATCTGGACCGATTTGAGGCAAATGCAGGAAGGAACACTAGAGGTCTAACACAACTCGCTATCCCAAATTTCAGCAAAATTGGATAATAAATGTGGCTTTTATGGGCCTTAGACCCTAAATCGGAGGATCGGTCTATATGGCTGAAGAAGGATATCGTAGGGCCTTACACAACTCACTGTCCTAAATTTTGGCAAAGTCGGACAGTAAAGGCGCCTTTTATGGGCCTAAGACCCTAAATGGGAGGATCGGTTTATATGGCAGCTATATCCAAATCTTAACTGATCACGACCAAATTGAAGAAAGATGTCGAAGGGCCCAACACAACTCACTGTCCCAAATTTTGACAAAATCCGATAATAAATGTGACTTTTATGGGCCTAAGACCCTAAATGGGAGGATCGGTTTATATGGCAGCTATATCCAAATCTTAACCGATCACGACCAAATTGAAGAAAGATGTCGAAGGGCCCAACACAACTCACTGTCCCAAATTTTGGCAAAATCCGATAATAAATATAAATATATCCAAATCTATAGCGATGTGGTTCAAATTGAAGAAGGATATCGAAGGACCTAAGAGAACTCACTGATTTAAATTTCAGTAAAATCGGAAAATAAATGAAGCTTTTATAGTCCTAAGACCATAAATCGTCAAATCGGTCTATATGGCAGCTATATCCAAATCTGGACCGATGTGGGCCAAATTGAAACAGGATATCGTAGGGCCTTACACAACTCACTGTCCCAAATTTTGGCAAAGTCGGACAGTAAAGGCGCCTTTTATGGGGCCAAAACTTTAAATCGGCAGATCGGTCTATATGGCAGCTTAATCCAAATCGGAACCGATCTGAGCCAAATTAACGAAGGAAGTCGAAGTGCCTAACAAAACTCACTGTCCCAAATTTTAGCAAAATCGGATAATAAATGTGGCTTTTATGGCCCTTAGATCCTAAATCGGCGGATCGGTCTATATGGGCCACGAGATATAGTCCGATATAGCCCATCTTCGAACTCAACCTGCTTATGGAGAGAAAAAAAGAATCTGTGCAAGGTTACAGCTCAATATCTCTTATCTACCCTCCACCAAGGATCGTATTTGTCGAGCTCTTTTCCCGGCATCTCTTCTTAGGCAAAAAAGGATATAAGAAAATATTTGCTCTGCTATTAGAGCGATATCAAGATATGGTCCGGTGTAAAATGTCAGCCAATTCGAATAAGAATTGCTCCCTTTGGGGACTCAAGAAGTAAAAAAGAGAGATCGATTTATATGGGAGCTGTATCGGGCTATATACCGATTCAGACCATAATAAACACGTATGTTAATGGTCATGAGAGAATACGTCGTACAAAATTTCAGGCAAATCGGATAATAATTGCGACCTCTAGAGGCTCAAGAAGTCAGGATCCCCGATCGGTTTATATGACAGCTATATCAGGTTATGAACCGATTTAAACCTTATTTGGCACAGTTGTTGAAAGTAAGAATAAAATACGTCATGCAAAATTTCAGCCAAATCGGATAGGAATTGCGCCCTCTAAAGTCTCAAGAAGTCAAGACCCAAGATCGGTTTATATGGCAGCTACATCAGGTTATGAAACGATTTGAAACTTGTTTGGCACAGTTGTTGGATAACATTACAAAACACGTCGCCCAAAATTTCATTCGAATCGGATAATAATTGCGCCCTCTATAGGCTCAAGAAGTCAAGATCCAAGATCGGTTTATATGGAAGCTATATCAAGTTATGAACTGATTTGAACCTTATTTGGCACAGTTGTTGAAAGCCATAAAAAAATACGTCATGCAAAATTTCAGCCAAATCGGATAAGAGTTCCGACCTCTAGAGGCTCAAGAAGACAAGACCCAAGAACGGTTTATATGACTGCTATATCAGGTTATGGACCGATTTGAACCATACCTAACACAGTTGTTGGATATCGTAACAAAACACGTCGTGCAAAATTTCTTTCCAATCGGATAAGTATTGTGCTCTGTAGAGGCTCAAGAATCAAGACATAAGATCGGTTTATATGGCAGCTATATTAGGTTATGGGCCGATTTAAAACTTGTTCGGCACAGTTGCTGGATATCATAACAAAATACGTCGTGAAAAATTTCATTCCAATCGGATTAGAATGCGCCCCCTGGAGGCTCAAGAAATTAAGACCCAAGATCGGTTTGTAGGGCAGATATATCAAAACATGGACCGATATGGCCCATTTACAATCCCAACCGATCTACCCTAATAAGAAGTAATTGTGCAAGCGGCTAGCTTTACTCCTTCGAAAGATATTGTGCTTTCGACAGACAGACGGACGTTCGGACAGGCGGGAGGACAGACGGACGGACAGACGGACGGACAGATGGACGGACAGACGGACGGACAGACGGACGGACAGACGGATGGACAGACGGACGGACAGACGGATGGACAGACGGACAGACGGACGGACAGACGGACGGACAGATGGACGGACAGACGGACGGACGGACAGACGGACGGGCAGGCGGACAGACAGACGGATGAATATTTCGAGGTATTACAAACTGAATGACGAAATTAGTATACCCCCTTCTTTTGGTGGAGGGTATAAAAAAAAACAATTTACTCTGACTTAAAGATGTATGTTCAGTATCCTTTTACCCGCGAATACCTTAGTCTACAGCAAAATCTGGGACACTAGTCGCCATATTGTTATTCTCAATTGGCATAAATAAATTTTCTTTGGAATTGGTGATACTCTTACCTAAAATAGAAGATGATGCCATTTTCAACGCAAAACAAAAAAAGCGTACATTGCGTATATCATTTGCGAATATAGTATCAAATTCAAATTCATTTTGAGTCATTTGCATAGCTTCAGTGCAAAATAAGGAATTTAAAGCACCTCAATGGTGCCAGTCTTACCTAGCATAGATTTTGAAAAATAAAAACGGAGTATGGTATAAAAAATGAGGGGAAACCTTAGGATAATAGAGTGACCAATAGTGGGATAGGAAAACAAAAAAAAAAACTATAAAGTCTGGCTTCTTTTAAAAATCGATTCAGATTTAGATATAGCTCCCATATATATTTCTCATCCGATATGGCCTTTTAAGGCTGTAGAAGCCACTATTTTGGTCCGATCTCTACTAAATTTGGATACAAGTGCTATCTATTAAAAGTATTACCTATACTCGGTGGTGTAGGGTTTCATATAATCGACTCCGCCCGACTTTTGCTTTTCCTAACTGGTTGATTTTGTCTTTCCTTTCTTTACTTTCCATACGACTCTTCGTGTATTGTCATAATTTTAAATTCCTTTGGCTCTTATATTTCCTCTGCTTCTTCGGATCAACAAAATGAGACGTATTTCTTATGGGGGAAGTCATTTGAATTGCAGGCAGTTAACAACGCTTAAAGCCAGCAAGCGAAGAGACTTTTATGAAGCAGAGAAACAAAAAAGAGGTTGGCAGGGGAAAAGATTTTTTGAGAAAAAGTTTATCTACGAAAACAAGCGAATCTGTAAATAGATTTGATACAGATTTTATATTCTTTGAATGAATTAATTAGCATAAAAGCAGACGCATGCAAATCCAGATTTATTGGGATGGCTCACTGGCAACTTTTCCATATCTTATGTGGAACAACACAACTCAAATGTAACAACTTTTAAAACGAAGATTTTATTACAACTCAGTTGGATTTTACAGAATTGGGTCATACCTTTATTGTGGAAAAACAGGAATATCTTGAAGTAGGCGGTTTTAGGTCAAAAACACAGATCATGTTAGGAATCGTATTCAAAACTGCCCAAACAAGCTTAAACTTCGTGTGCAGGATTATTCTAAACGGAAATCAGTAAGGAAAGGCAATAGTCGGGTGGTGCCGACTATATAATACCCTACACCACCTAGTGTATGCAGTACTTTTTATATTGGGTTGCCCAAAAAGTAATTGCGGATTTTTCATATAGTCGGCGTTGACAAATTTTTTCACAGCTAGTGACTCTGTAATTGCATTCTTTCTTCTGTCATTTATCAGCTGTTACTTTTAGCTTGCTTTAGAAAAAAAGTGCGAAAAAAAATATATTTGATTAAAGTTCATTCTAAGATTTATTAAAAATGCATTTACTTTCTTTTAAAAAATCCGCAATTACTTTTTGGGCAACCCAATATGTAGACCTTATCTCGAAATCTAGTCAGACTTTTATTTGGATACCAATTGAAATAGCTATTTAGCTATTTTGCGCACGTGCAGGAACGTCAATTTAACGTCTCATGCAAAATTGGACGGAAATTGTGATTTCTATAGCCTTAAAAGGCCATATCGGATGAATGATATGTAAGGGAGCTATATCTTACTCTGAACCGATTTTTATGAAATTTTGCACACATATGAGGACGTTAAATAAAACACCTCATACTAAATTTTGTAAAGATCGGACGAAAATTGTGGCTTCTACAGCTTTAATAGTTCAAATCGGATGAAAGATATATATATGGGAGCTATAACCTAAATCAGAACCGATTTTTATGAAATTTTCCAGATATGTTACGAACAGTAACAAAAAAGTCCGTGCCAAATTTTGTGCAGATCGGTTGAAAATTGTAGCTATTGCGGTCATTTAAGTGCAAATCGGGCGATACATATATATGGGAGCTATATCTAAATCTGATCCGATTTTTATGAAATTTTGCACACATATGCAGACGTCAAATAAACCACTCCAAGCCAAATTTTGTAAAGATCGGTAAAAAATGATGGCTTCTACAGCCTTAAACGACCATATCGGATGAAAGATATATATGGGAGCTATATCTAAATCTGGACCGATTTTCATGAAATTTTTCACACATATTAATACGTCAAATAAAACACCTCGCGCTAAATATTTTGAAGATCGGACTAAAACTGTGGCTTCTACAGCCTTAAAGGTCCAAATCGGATGAAAGATATATATATGGGAGCTATATCTAAATCTGAACCGATTATTATGACATTTTACACACATATGTAGACCTCAAATATAATACCCAAAGCTAAATTTTGTAAAGATCGAACCAAAGCTGTGCCTTCTACAGCCTTAAAAGTCCAAATCGGATGAAAGATATATATGGGAGCTATATCTAAATCTGAACCGATTTTTATGAAATTTTACACACATATATAGACTTCAAATAAAATACCAACTCCAAATTTTGTAAAGATCGGACAAAAATTGTGGCTTCTACAGTCTTAAACGGCCATATCGGATGAAAGATATATATGGGAGCTATATCTAGTATGAAAGATATATATGGGAGCTATATCTAAATCTGAACCGATTTTTATAAAATTTTGCACACATATGTAGACCTCGAAAACATTGCCCAACGCCAAATTTTGTAAAGATCGAACTAAAACTGTGGCTTCTACAGCCTTAAAAACCATATCGGATGAAAAATATATATGGGAGATATATCTAAATCTGAACCGATTTTCATGAAATTTTCCACACATATGTAGACCTCCAATAAAATACCCAATGCCAAATTTGGTAAAGATCAGACTTAAGCTGTGCCTTCTACAGCCTTAAAGGTCCAAATCGGATGAAAGATATATATGGGAGCTATATCTAAATCTGAACCGATTTTCTTCAAAATCATCAGTGTTTGTCCTTGGGCCAAAAAAGTGACATGTGCAAAATTTCGTGTTAATCGGACAACAAATACGACCTGCCCTTTGACTACAAGAACACATGGACTCACAGACGGACAAAAGGACATGGCTAAATCGAATCAGAAAGTGATTCTGAGTCGATCGGTTTACTCATCAATGGGTCTAGCTTTTCTCCTATTAAGCGTTGCAAATAAAGGCACAAATCTGTAATACTCTGTACCACAGTGGTGGTGTAGCACAGTGGTGGTGAAAATTGATCCTCAAATGCCTTCGCAAAGTACAAAATACGAAGCAGATTTTGGTCAAAATTGCACAAAAAAATAAGCCGTATATCTCCGAAACCAGTGGAGATATCGTAGTTCTCAAACGGACTTTTTTGTAGGGATTTTCATGCACTTTCCAATAAAAAAAAATTGAAAATCAGACCAAAAATTAAGATGTGACAGTCCGAACAAATTTTCGAAATGCCGAGGCGAACAACTTTAAAGGCATGCCAAAAGGTGCCCGGTCCTCAGCTCTAAATTTCAATGAGATATCTCTACCTGTTCTCACACGGCATATGTACTACCCAGTTTTTTTCGATTTTCTCCCACTGTGCAACATCCCATCATCTTTCTCGCATGCCCTACACATTGCCGCACCGATTTTACATAAGCGAGACGTAATCCTATGTGTCCCAATATGAGAGCTTCACTGTCCTCCTTCTTATTTTCTTTCAGTTATAGGCTCATCTTCTCACGATCTGGATCTCCCCATAGGATTTTCGCCATGCTACTGACCGTTTCGCTGTTCCACAATGTTGCATGCGCATTCGTCGCCCACTCTCTTAACTCGGACTGCGTCGACCCGACGCAAGTTCAAGTTTATGGACGGCAGTCCTCTGGCCTTCACCGCCAAATCGTCTGCCCTTTCATTTCCCCTTACTCCGTTATGGCTCGGCACCCAAACGATGCAGATTTTCCCATCATCAGAGAAGGAGTTAATCTCCTTCTTACACTGCCTAGACTGTTCGTGACCTTAGCGTCCTGGTTGTTATTGCCCTTATGTCAATTTTTCTGTCGGTAAAGATGTTCAAACTCGACGTCCTCGCGTTAGAACGACACCACTTCACGCATTCCGTAATCGCTCGGATCTCCGGCTGCAGGACCGTATTATGGTCAGGAAGTCTAAAACAGATCTCAGTCCCTGGGTTCTCAATGTAAACCACCAGATCCACTTTGTCCTCTAGCTTTGATCCAACCGTATAACATAATCTTCCCGATAGCAATACTAGGGTCCAAATCCTGATAAAGCTCCCACATAAACTGATCTGCCGAATATAGTTCTAGAGTCTCTAGAGGCCGAAACTCATATCTGATTTGGCTGTGATTTTTCACGATGACTTTTCCGCAATCCTTACCCAAGCATATAAAAAATCCGTCTTAATTTCTTATTATGATCCTTTTGTTACTTCCTTCCCATAACGAGAAATCGCCCCAAGAACTTGACAAAGCCGATCCTTGGTGGAGGGTTCATAAGATTTGGCCCAAGTCAACTTATCACTCGTTTTTAAGAACTTACCATTAACACAAATACATATGAGAATGTTGAATAAAACATTCCATGCCAAATTTTGTAAGGATAGGACCGAAATTGTGGCTTCTACAGCTTTAAAAGGGCATATCAGATGAAAGATATACATGGGAGCTATATCTAAATCTGATCCGATTATAATGGAATTTTGCACACATATTGGGTCGTCACAAAAAGTAATTCGTGTCAAATTTTACAACTATTGGAAAAAAATTGTGCCCTCTACAGCCTTTATAGGTCAAACCGGATGAAAGTTATATATGGGAGCTATATCTGAATCTGAACAGATTTAGATGAAATTTTGCACACATTTTGGGACGTCATACAAAACACTGTGTGCCAAATTTTATAAGAATCGGACCAAAATTGTCGCTCCTACAGCCTTAAAAGGCCATATCGGATGCAAAATATATATGGGAGCTATATGTAGATCTGAACCGATTTTAATGGAACTTTGCATACATATGAGAATGTTGAATAAAACACTCCATGCCAAATTTTGTAAGGATCGGACCAAAATTGTGCCTACTACAACTTTAAAAGGGCATATCGGATGAAAGATATACATGGGAGCTATATCTTAATCTGATCCGATTATAATTAAATTTTCCACACATATTGGGACGTCACAAAAAGCACTTCGTGCCAAGTTTTGTAAAGATTGTACCAAAATTGTGCCCTCTACAGCCTTTATAGGTCAAATCGGACGAAAGTTATATATGGGAGCTATATCTGAATCTAAACCGATTTAGATAAAATTCTCCACACATATTGGGACGTCATACAAAAGACCATGCGCCAAATTTTGTAAGAATCGGACCAAAAATTGTGGCTTCTACAGCTTTAAAAGGGATCGTCGGATGAAAGATATATATGGGAGCTATATCAAAATCTGGACCGATTTTTATCAAAGTCAATAGCGTTCTTCCTTCGACCAAAAAAGATGCATATGCTAAATTTTGTAAAAATCAGACAACAAATGCGACCTGTACCTTGAACACAAGAATACATGGACAGACAGAGAGACGGACAGACAGACAGACGAACACAGCTAAATCGAATCAGAAAATGATTCTAAGACGATCCGTGTACTTATCGATGGGTCCAGTTCTTCTCCTTCTTAGCGTTGCAAACAAATGCACAAATCTATAATACCCTGTACCACAGTGGTGGTGCAGGGTATAAAAATAGAGGCCTTTTTTGTCCATAAGCAGGTTCAGTTAAAAGATGGGCCATATCGGACTATATCTTGATATAGCCCCCATATAGACCGATCCTTCGATTTAGGGTCATAGGCCCATAAAAGCCACATTTATTATACGATTTTGCTGAAATTTGGGACAGTGAGTTGTGTTGAGACCTTCGACATTCTTCGTCAATATGGCTCAGATCGGTCCAGATTTGGATATAGCTGCCATATAGACCGATCCCCCGATTTAGGGT
Source organism: Stomoxys calcitrans (assembly GCF_963082655.1). Taxonomy (NCBI): domain Eukaryota; kingdom Metazoa; phylum Arthropoda; class Insecta; order Diptera; family Muscidae; genus Stomoxys; species Stomoxys calcitrans. Next base: position 265,001,768 of record NC_081552.1, on the reverse strand, counting down.
CTTAGGGCCATAAAAGCCACATTTATTACCCGATTTTGATAAAATTTTGGACAGTGAGTTATGTTAGGCCCTTCAACATTATTCGTCAATTTGGCTCAGATCGGTCTAGATTTGGATATAGCTGCCATATAGACCGATCCCCCGATTCAGGGTCTTAGGCCCATAAAAGCCACATTTATTGTCCGATTTTGCTGAAATTTGGGACAGTGAGTTGTGCTAGGCCCTTCGACATCCTTCGTTAATTTGGCTCAAATCGGTCCAGATTTGGATATAGCTGCAATAAAGACCGATCCTCCGATTTAGGGTCTTAGGCCCATAAAAGCCAAATTTATTACCCGATTTTGATAAAATTTTGGACAGTGAGTTATGTTGGGCCCTTCGACATTATTCGGCAATTTAGCTCAAATCGGTCCAGATTTGGATATAGCTGCAATAAAGACCGATCCTCCGATTTAGGGTCTTAGGCCCATTAAAGCCACATTTATTATCCGATTTTGCTGAAATATGAAACAGTTTGTTGTCTTAAGCCCTCCGATATCTTTCTTCAATTTGGCCGTGATCGGTCCCGATTTGGATATAGCTGCCATATTGACAGATCCTCCGATTTGAGTCTGAGGCCCATAAAAGCCACATTTACTATCCGATATTGATAAAATTTTGGACAGTGAGTTATGTTAGGCCCTTCGACATCATTCGTCAATTTGGCTCAGATCGGTCCAGATTTGGATATAGCTGCCATATAGACCGATCTCCCGATTTAAGGTTTTGGGTCCATAAAAGCTACATTTATTATCCAATTTTGCCGAAGTTAAAGACAGTGGTTATGTTAGGCCCTTCGGCATCTTTCGCCAATTTGGCCCAGATCGGTTCAGATTTGGATATAGCTGTCATATAGACTGATTTCTCGATTTAAGGTTTTGGGCCCATAATAAGCGCAGTAATTGTCCGACGTCTCTGAAATTTAGGACAGTGGGTTAAGTTGAGCCCCTTGACATTCTCCTGCAATATCGCACAGATCGGTCCAGATTTGTATATAGCTGCCATATGGACCGATCTCTCGGCTTAAGGCTTTTGGCCCATAATCCGATTTCGCCGAAATTTGGGACAATGAGTAAAGTAAGGCCACTCAACATATTTCAGTATTTTGGCCCAGATCGGTCCACATTTGAATATAGCTGCCATATAGACAGATCTCTCGATTTATGGTTTTGGGCCCATAAAAGGCTCATTTATTGTCCAATATCGCCGAAATTTGGGACAGTGCTTTGTGTTAGGCTCTTTGTTTGTTTTTATTTCAGTACATAATTGAGTTTAAGCAGAGAAAAACATGTCCATGTTATCATAGATCCATCCCTGGTTCACTTTTCAAATCCATGGGCATCCATGGGTTCAAATAGTCAAATCGGGAGATCGGTTTGTGTGGTAGCTATATCAGGTTCTTAGTCGATTTGGACCGTACTTAATACAGTTGTTGCAAGTCACATCAAAACACTATGTGCAAAATATCAGCCAAATCGGACAAAAATTGCGGCTTCCGGGGACTCACGAAGTCAAATCGGGAGATCGGTTTATAAGGAAGCTATATCCAAATCTGAACCGATATGGCCCATTAACAATCTCCAGCTACCCACATTGATATAAAGTATCTCTGCAAAATTTCAAGCGGTTAGCTTTACGCGTTCGACCACATATCATGATTTCGACAGACGGGCGGACAATGCTAAATCGACTCAGGATATCGAGACGATCAAGAATATAAAGGGTGATTTTTTTGAGGTTAGGATTTTCATGCATTAGTATTTGACAGATCACGTGGGATTTCAGACATGGTGTCAAAGAGAAAGATGCTCAGTATGCTTTGACATTTCATCATGAATAGACTAACTAACGAGCAACGCTTGCAAATCATTGAATTTTATTACCAAAATCAGTGTTCGGTTCGAAATGTGTTTCGCGCTTTACGTCCGATTTATGGTCTACATAATCGACCAAGTGAGCAAACAATTAATGCGATTGTGACCAAGTTTCGCACTCAGTTTACTTTATTGGACATTAAACCAACCACACGAATGCGTACAGTGCGTACAGAAGAGAATATTGCGTCTGTTTCTGAGAGTGTTGCTGAAGACCGTGAAATGTCGATTCGTCGCCGTTCGCAGCAATTGGGTTTGTGTTATTCGACCACATGGAAGATTTTACGCAAAGATCTTGGTGTAAAACCGTATAAAATACAGCTCGTGCAAGAACTGAAGCCGAACGATCTGCCACAACGTCGAATTTTCAGTGAATGGGCCCTAGAAAAGTTGGCAGAAAATCCGCTTTTTTATCGACAAATTTTGTTCAGCGATGAGGCTCATTTCTGGTTGAATGGCTACGTAAATAAGCAAAATTGCCGCATTTGGAGTGAAGAGCAACCAGAAGCCGTTCAAGAACTGCCCATGCATCCCGAAAAATGCACTGTTTGGTGTGGTTTGTACGCTGGTGGAATCATTGGACCGTATTTTTTCAAAGATGCTGTTGGACGCAACGTTACGGTGAATGGCGATCGCTATCGTTCGATGCTAACAAACTTTTTGTTGCCAAAAATGGAAGAACTGAACTTGGTTGACATGTGGTTTCAACAAGATGGCGCTACATGCCACACAGCTCGCGATTCTATGGCCATTTTGAGGGAAAACTTCGGAGAACAATTCATCTCAAGAAATGGACCGGTAAGTTGGCCACCAACATCATGCGATTTGACGCCTTTAGACTATTTTTTGTGGGGCTACGTCAAGTCTAAAGTCTACAGAAATAAGCCAGCAACTATTCCAGCTTTGGAAGACAACATTTCCGAAGAAATTCGGGCTATTCCGGCCGAAATGCTCGAAAAAGTTGCCCAAAATTGGACTTTCCGAATGGACCACCTAAGACGCAGCCGCGATCAACATTTAAATGAAATTATCTTCAAAAAGTAAATGTCATGGACCAATCTTACGTTTCAAATAAAGAACCGATGAGATTTTGCAAATTTTATGCGTTTTTTTTTAAAAAAAAAAGTTATCAAGCTCTTAACAAATCACTCTTTATATATACTTTATGGGATCCTATATCACTATTTCGAAGTGCTACACATGGAATGACTAGATAAGTATTCCCCCATCCTATGGTGGTGGGTATAAAAAGTCACCAGAAATTCTGAGGGTCGAAAACCATAAATGGCCACTTCACCTACAACACAACGGCAGGCTGACTAAAATTTTTAAATTCCAAGAATCGTGACCTAACACTCTAAGTTGATAGAAAAGCCTTAATTTTTGTTTTTATTTCGTTAGCAATTCAAATCTTGAGTAACGGGGGAAGAGTGCTTCTGATTTCCGTTATGCAAAGGCATTGTTTTCCCAATAAATTAGCTTCTTAAATTCCACCCATAAAAACGCTTTAGCTAGCGCCACCTAGCAAAGCTTTGAAGAAACTGACAAACTGAGCAGCGTCAACTTTTGGGGAGACTCAATTCTCCCCAATGAATAAAACAAAAATATTGTAAACAAAGATAAGAATTTTATGAATGAAAAAAGCTTTTACAACGTACACAAACTAAAATGAAGTAGGAGCGCCCACCAACACTAACACATACGAAAAAGAGAATATGCAGCAAGAGAGATTTTGATTTTAAGAGAACATTTGGGCAGATGTTCTCGTTCTGCACATTTCAGAGCAAAAGATGGAGAGTGAGAGCATGGTCTGTGCACTCATTTACTATGAATGGCACATGGCAATGTTGTTTTCCAAACTGTGGTCTGTTTGGATGGCTAAAGTCACGTGTACGGTTAATGTTACACCAATACAGCGGCAATGACACCGGCAGCAAAACTAACCAGGACGTCAAGAGACACAACCAGACAGACAACCAGCCACCCAGCCAGCCAGAGACATAGCAATCAAAGCATTTGAATCTGTAAGCCCCACGCATATACACATGATGACAGTCATTGAATTGTACTGCATGAGTGTGGTTGTTAGGCATGCCGGGATTTTTTGCACATACCCCCATATTAAAGGCTAACCCGGTTTCGGTTCGTCTGCATTGCTATGTGCTGTTTGTCTGTGTCGTTTTTATATGATTTTTTGTTGTTGTTGTAAGTGCAGTCAGTCCCCGTTATTAAAGTTGATATCTCTTCCTGTATTGCGCTGCAATGGAATTTCCTTTTGTTGTTGTTGTTGTTGTTGTTGAGGTTTTATCCAAATTTTCAGTTACAAAAATGACATCGGCTTTTTTCGTAAGTGTATGTCTTGTGTATGGGTGTGCGCCTGTGTGTGTGTGTGTGTTTTTGCAAGTGTCTGCAAATTTATGTGGAGCAGTGTGTTGCATGTTCGCTTCAGGTCATGAAACTTTAATGTGTAAACAAAAGCAAATCGAGTCAATGCAAATCACACCAAAAACAGCTCACAACCAAAGTCACACCGAACACACTTACACACATACACACACTGAGATTCACATATTTACAAAGAGTCCAACACAAACGATTGTTGTCATTGTGGGTATTATTGTGAATACCGTGCTGTTTTGTTCTTGCTCTTTCCTTGACGTTGAGTTGGTGGTGAACGAAAGCGTTGATGTAGACAACTTTTATGACGAAGTTGTTTTAGAGTTACCAATGAGGATATCGATGTTTCATCCAACAAATTATTTGTATATTTTTATACCCTCCACCATAGGATGGGGGTATACCAAATTCGTCATTCTGTTTGTAACACCTCGAAATATGCGTCTGAGACCCCTTAAAGTGAATATATATTCTTGATCGTCATCTCAATCTAAGTCGACCTAGCCATGTCCGTCCATCTGTCTGTCGAAAGCACGCTAACTTTCGAAGGAGTATAGCTAGCCGCTTGAAATTTTGAACAAATACTTCTTAATGGCGTAGGTCGGTTGGGATTGTAAACGGGCCAAATCGGTCCAGGCTTTGATATAGCTGCCATATAAGCCGATCTTGGGTCTTAACTTCTTGAGCCTCGTCCGATTTGACTGCAATTTTGTACGTGCTGTTTTGGCACCACTTCCAACAACTGCGCTAAGTATGGTTTACATCGGTCCATAACCCAATTCTCGTCAAATCGATTCATATCCTGATATAGCTGCCATATAAACCGATCTTGGTTCTCGACTTCTTGAGCATCTAGAGGGCGCAATTCTCATTCGATTTAACAGAAATTTTGCATGTAGTGTTTTGATACCACTTCCAACAACTGACCCATATATGGTTCAAATCGGTCCATGTTTTTGCATAGCTGCCATATAAACCGATCTTGGGTCTTGACTTCTTGAGCCAATAGAACGCGCAATTCTCATTCGGTTTGGATGAAATTTTGCATGAGGAGTTTTGTTATGACTTTCAATAGATGTGCTAAATATGGCATAAATCGGTATAGAACCTGATATGGCTGCCATATAAACCGATCTTGGGTCTTGACTTCTGGAGCCTCTAGAGGGCGCAATTCTCATTCGATTTGGCTGAAATTTTGTACAACGGCTTCTCTCTTCACCTTCTACATACAAATTTGGTCTGATCGATCGATCAATAGCTTGATACAGCTCCCATATAAACCTATCTCCCGATTTTGCTTCTTGAGCTCCTACAAGGCGCATTTCTTATACGAATGGACTGATATTTTACACAATGACGATTGAGTTATCCAATTAAACTTCTTGGGGCCCTAGAAGCCTAAATTGGTATCTAATTTGGCTGAAATTTGTTGGATAAGTTCGATTATATTTTCTAACGCCACAAAAAAAAACTTCGATTTGTTTGTGCTCTCTCCTTTTGGTCCGACACCTCCTTTCATTGCGTCTGTCCCCCTCCTCATGCTCGTGGTTACGCCAAGGGGTTTTTCTATGGAGTCTTCTGGTACCTAAATGTCAATTTTTAATGAAACGGGAAATGATTTAGAATCAAGCACAAAAAACTTGTCCTTTGCTTTCTTCAAGCACAGATTCCAAGGATGTGTTTGGTGGACAAATGTTGGCAAGGGTTGTCGACGTTAGGGGGATCTGTTTAGAATGTGCTAACTTGTAGCTTGAACCAAATAGTTGTGGCTGCCAATCCCACAATTGACATTATCAGTGTACACTTGATCGAAAGTCGTGAGCTGCTCAAGAATTTCGAAAAATTAAATGCTACTGATTATTCTTAAGGAAATGATGATTAGAAAGCTTGCCATACCCAAGTTTACATCTGCGCAAAACTCTGTCCCGCTGTTTGGAATGGCCGCCACTTTAAATATTTAAAAAATTTCAAAAAAGTTTGAATACCAAGTTTCATATCATCTTAGAAAGGCAACCCTGTCAGGCACAACGATGACGAAAGTGAAGTTTTTAAGGTGTATATATATGTATGAGTGTGTGTGTGTGTGTGTAAGCCAGTGTACCGGACAATGACGGTGTAACATTTGTGCCGCCGCATTTGCAGTTGTTGTCATTACGGAACCGGAAACAGACATGTTGTATTGCTTCTTCTTCGGGTTCCCTACTGTTTATGTTGTTGCCGCTGATGTTGTTGTGATTCCTGTTATTTGTTGTGATAGGTGCACTGCCACCGGTGGCCCTACATTAAGTTGCTGCAACTTTAACAGTTGCACACCAAAGCACCAGCTAGCTCTTCAATGGCATTAAAGTTTTCCCAGTGACTTTTTATTTCACTTGACCCTTTTTCGCGGTACTTCGTTGCTTGCATTGGTCGCATGCATGCATATAGCAACTAGACAGGCACCGTAAAACAACAGCAGCAAGAAAGCAACAACAAAGTCCATGCACGAGTGGAGCAGCATGCATTGTACACAACGTAGGTAGCGAAAAGGGGAGAGAAAGAAAGCAAACACCCATTACTACCCGGCACCCCCAAAACGAGCCCTTCTCTAGACAAACGTTGTGCAAACAAGTTAGCAAAGTGCATGCTGCTTTGTTGGTACACATTTAACACCATCACAGTTAGCCCAGACGTGCACACACATACTCACTTAAAGGTAATCCGATTTACTGTAGATTTTTGTTACTTTTTACACTGCCATGCCAAAGGTTGCCAAAATAAAAACAGGTTTAGAGCAGCCGAGAGCTGGCACTAAAGAGGTGGATGGAAGGGCCCACACATCACAGACGAAAGTTTGGCTGCTTCGTCGAGACGAAATGTCAGACAGTTATTAGTTAGTTACCACCCCACGAAAGCCAAAGAGTGTTGCATTCATTGAGAAAGTTTTGGTGAATTTCAATGCAATGCGACGAAAAAGGTTGCCCTCGTCCTGACCATCCTTGCTCTTCGTTACAACACGAGAAGGGCTTCGAACATGTTCCATCATCACTGGCTGACCCAATTTGTTGCGAATGCTTTCATCTTCGTGACATGATTGTTAAAGATGACTTTTATTGTTGTCATTCGTATTTCGGCTCATTCGCTACATTCCCCCATTCCTCCTTACAAATATCTGACACATTTCGAATGCAGTGCCATTATTCTTTGCTCGTTGTCGTCAACCATGGACAACAAGTGAAATATTGAACATCTTTGGTGATATGTCCACCCTCGTCTTTTGCCACAGTATGGGAGGGTTTAGGAAGTAGTGTAAAATATTGCGAAGTGATTGCAATTTTTAATTTTTTTATACCCACCACCGAAGAATGGGGCTATATTCATTTTGTCATTCCGTTTGCAACAAATCGAAATGTCCATTTCCGACCCTATAAAGTATATATATTCTTGATCAGCGTAAAAATCTAAGACGATCTAGACATGTCCGTCCGTCTGTCCGTCTGTCTGTTGAAATCACGCTACAGTCTTCAAAAATAGCGATATTGAGCTGAAACTTTGCACAGATTTTTTTTTTGTCCATAAGCAGGTTAAGCTCGAAAATGGACTATATCGGACTATATCTTGATATAGGCCCCATATCGACCGATCCGCCGATTTAAGGTCTTAGGCCAATAAAAGCCACATTTATTATCCGATTGCTGAAATTTAGTACAGTGAATTGTGTTAGGCCCTTAGACATCCTCCATCAATTTGGCTCAAATCGGTCCAGATTTGGATATAGCTGCCATAGAGACTGATCCTCTGATTTTGGGTCTTAGGCCCGTAAAAGCCACATTTATTATCCGATTTTGCCGAAATTTCGGACAGTGAGTTGTGTTAAGCCCTTTAACATCCTCCGTCAATTTGGCTTAGATCGGTCCAGATTCGGATATAGCTGCCATATAGACCGATTCTCTGATTTAGGGTCTTAGGCCCCTATAGGTCACATTTGTTATCCGATTTTACTGAAATTTGGGACAGTGCGTTGACTTAGGCTCTCCGAATTCCATCGTCAATTTGGCTCCGATCGTTTAAGGCAGTCAGTTGTGGTAGGCCCTAAAACATCTTTCGTCAGTTTGCCTCAGATCGGTCCAGATTTGGATATAGCTGCCATATACAGGGTGGCTGATGAATATTGCTACAATGATGAATATTGCTACATTTTTTTTTCGGTGTATGGAATACATTTTTCTTTTATTCATGTTAAATTAAATTATTAAATTAATTATTAAATTATTATTAATTAAATTAATTAATTAATTAATTAAATTAATTATTAAATTATTATTATTAAATAGAAAAAAAGTTATTACATTTTTTTTTGGTAGCGGCTTTCATCAGCCACCCTGTAGACCGATCCTCCAATTTAAGGTCTTAGGTCCATAAAAGCCACATTTATTATCCGATTTTGCTGAAATTTTAGACAGTGAGTTGTGTTAAGCCCTTTAACATCCTCCGTCAATTTGGCTCAGATCGGTCCAGATTCGGATATAGCTGCCATATAGACCGATTCTCTGATTTAGGGTCTTAGGCCCATATAAGTCACATTTGTTATCCGATTTTGCTGAAATTTGGGACAGTGCGTTGACTTAGGCCATCCGACGTCCATCGTCAATTTGGCTCAGATCGGTTCAGATTTGGATATAGCTGCCATATAGACCGATCCTCCGATTTGGGGTCTTAGGCCCACAAAACACGCATTTATTGTCCGATGTCGCCGAAATTTGGGACAGTGAGTTAAGTTAAGCCCCTTGGCATACTTCTGCATTATCGCACAGATCGGTACAGATTTGGATATAGCAGTCATATAGACCGATCTCTCGGTTTTAGGTTTTGGGGCCATAAAAAGCCACATTTATTGTCCGATGTTGCCGAAATTTGGACAAAGAGTTAAGTTAAGCCCCTCCACATATTTCTGCTATGGGGCATAAGGTATGAGTTTTGCACCGGATTTTAACGAAAGGTGGTTTACATATATACCCGAGGTGATGGGTATCGAAAGTTCGGCCTGGCCGAACTTAACGCCTTTTTACTTGCTTTTTTTTTAGAACGGTTCAAATTAAGATTTGGTCCCTTCGAATGATATTTGATCAACATTCGCTTTTTAAAAATATCGAGTTATTACAGAGATATTCTTAACATTTCCAGGACTACCAATGAGGCGATCAAGGATTCGTGTACCTCCGAAGACTTTTGGTCTAGAGCTACTGTTACATCACAATGGGAAAAAATTGTCTTGGAGAGACTGATTACAGACGGCCATTATAAAGACTTCCAAATTTGGATACATGTGATACCCATGATATCACATTTGCAAGTTCTTTTAAAGTGCGCCATTAAGAGTTTGAGCTTCTTTCTTTCCTTCTTCTCTGGTTACCTTTAAACTTGTATAACGAGTAGTTTTTCCATTCCAAATTCAACTTCCTGCTTCCAATAAACTAAAATAAATATAACTTGAAATTGCTTGATATCTGATTTCTTTGAGAATTCTGTTTTCACCAAGAGTTATGGTTCTTTAAAACATCCGTATTTCTGTGTAATCAACACATTCTAGCTGTCATAACAAATTATTGTAACTTGCAATTCGAGAGGAAGTAAATAAATTCGAATGCTACTCGACCACTTAAAATCTAAGACTTGTTCCCACTCATTGGTTGCTTTTTTTCTCCCCATTTAACGTTTATAATCAAATTTGAACATGAGTCTATTGCATGCAATTCCGTAATAACTTAATCGATGAATCTTCACACAAACGCGCATTCGTTCTTTTTGAGACACTCACAACTCGCCTACCAAGGAAGAAAACATTCATAGTGGCGCACTCAAGACCTAGGAAAACAACGACGAAGAATTCCACACAACTAAAGTCAAGTTATCCTGCAAGCAGGCAGGCAATAAGCTGGGATATTAGCTCGCCTCTATCATCTGCCTCCCCCATCAGAGTTTACCTTGGGCTCCCCTCTCTCTCCCTCTCTGTCTCTGTGTCTCCCTGTCGAGGACATCGTCAACAAGGTCTGGCTGTACAAGACATGCTGCCTCAACACGTGAAGCATTCAATTCGTTGAACAATGCTGGAAACTCGTACGCTAAAGTTCATGCCACCGTCGCACCGGAAGTTGCCAATATATATTCTCTCAGCTGTTATAGGAAGCCAGGAAACTAACCCAAACTCAGGCACTTGCAGCACAATGCCACCATGGGCTGGGGAAAATCAAACACGTTGGGTGCTACTTGCACCTTATGTTGTGTTGTTGATTAGGACTTTGGCTGCTGGTGCTGGTGCTCTAGTGCTAGAGCCGTTGGCAGTAATAAAGGATATGACATTCAGGCACACTTTGAATTACCTTTTCGTTGCACGTTTCGTAAGCCCATGCAACCAATTTTTGTAAAATTGTGAAATAATGAAAGTAAAGCAAAAGAAGATGTCACCAAAATTTCTATACAATTCGCAGGGTCTTCTGCAAGTTTAGTCCTAACGCCAGCAAAAGAGAGACACTAAGTATAACGGCAAAGACATTTATATTAGCAAATACTACCGATGTCTTATGACAACGCCGACACCAAAAAAGGACAAGCGAGCATGGACACTCGCTAAGTTTGTGGTAAAATTAAAAAAAAAAAAAAAATCGGAAAAGAAAACAAAATTTTTATTTTCAAAACACATAAAACTTATATGAATGTCCCTCAAAATGTTCCGATTTCAATAATAAACGCTTTCAAAATAAGGAATCCTATAACGGAAAGGAAGGAGATTAAAGGATCGAATTTTGAACAGCTATATCCAAATCTGAACCGATCAGGGCCAAATTAAACAAGTAAGAAGGCGTTAAGTTCGGCCGGGCCGAACTTTGGATACCCACCACCTCGGGTATATATGTGAACCACATTTCGTCAAAATCCAGTGAAAAATGCATACCTTAAGCCCCATAGCAGCTCTATAGATATCATCCGATTTAGACCAAATGCTTATAAGTACAAGTCATTGTTCAACCGAGAGATCGGTCTATAAGGCAGCTATATCCAAATCTGGACCGATCTGAGCCAAATTGAAGACAAATATCGAAGGGCCCAACACAAGTCATTGTCCCGAATTTCGGCGACATCGGACAATAAATGCGCTTTTTATGAGCCCAAAACTTTAAATCGAGAGATCGGTCTATATGGCAGCTATATCCAAATCTGAACCGATCAGGGCCAAATAGAAGAAAGATATCGAAGGGCCTAAGGCAAATCATTGTCCCAAATTTCAGCAAAATCGGATAATAAATGTGGCTTTTATGGGCCTAAGACCCTAAATCGGAGGATCGGTCTATATGGCAGCTATATCCAAATTTTGACCGATCTGGGCCAAATTGTCGAAGAATGTCGAAGGGCTCAACGCAACTCACTGTTCCAAATTTCAGCAAAATCGGATAATAAATGTGGCTTTTATGGGCGTAAGACCATAAATCGGAGGATCGGTCTATATGGCAGCTATATCCAAATTTAGACCGATCTGGGCCAAATTGACGAAAAATGTCGAAGGGCTCAACACAACTCACTGTCCAAAATTTCAGCAAAATCGGATAATAAATGTGGCTTTTATGGGCGTAAGACCATAAATCGGAGGATCGGTCTATATGGCAGCTATATCCAAATTTAGAACGATCTGGGCCAAATTGACGAAGGATGTCGAAGGGCTCAACGCAACTCACTGTCCCAAATTTCAGCAAAATCGGATAATAAATGTGGCTTTTATGGGCCTAAGACCCTAAATCGGAGGATCGGTCTATATGGCAGCTATATCCAAATTTGGACCGATCTGAACCAAATTGACGAAGGATGTCGAAGGGCTCAACGCAACTCAATGTCCCAAATTTCAGTAAAATCGGATAATAAATGTGGCTTTTATGGGCATAAGACCATAAATCGGAGGATCGGTCTATATGGCAGCTATATCCAAATTTGGACCGATCTGGGCCAAATTGACGAAGGATGTCGGAGGGCTCAACGCAACTCACTGTCCCAAATTTCAGCAAAATCGGATAATAAATGGGGCTTTTATGGGCCTAAGACCCTAAATCGGAGGATCGGTCTATATGGCAGCTATATCCAAATTTGGACCGATCTGAGCCAAATTGACGAAGGATGTCTAAGGGCCCAACGCAACTCACTGTCCCAAATTTCAGCAAAATCGGATAATAAATGTGGCTTTTATGGGCCTAAGACCCTAAATCGGCGGATCGGTCTATATGGGAGCTATATCAAGATATAGTCCGATATAGCCCATCTTCGAACTTAACCTGCTTATGGATAAAAAAAGAATCTGTGCAAAATTTCAGCTCAATATCTCAATTTTTAAAGACTGTAGCGTGATTTCAACAGACAGACGGACAGACGGACGGACATGTCTAGATCGTCTTAGATTTTCACGCTGATCAAGAATATATATACTTTATAGGGTCGGAAATGGATATTTCGATGTGTTGCAAACGGAATGACAAAATGAATATACCCCCATCCTTCGGTGGTAGGTATAAAAAGGATGTCGAAGGGCCTAACACAACTCACTGTCACAAATTTCAGCCAAATCGGATAATAAATGTAGCTTTAATGGGCCTAAGACCTTAATTCAAAGAATCGGTCTATATAGCATCTCTATCCAAATCTAGACCGGTCTGGGCCAAATTAACGAAGAATGTCGAAGGGCTTAACGCAACTCACTGTCTACAATTTCAGCGACATCGGACAATAAATACGCCTTTTATGGCCCCAAAACTTAAATCCAGACATAGGTCTGTATGGCAGCTAAACCCAATTCTGAACCGATCTGGACCAAATTGAATAAAGATGTCGAGTGGCCTAACTAAACTCACTGTCCAAAATTTCATAAAAATCGGATAATAAATGCACCTTTTATGGCCCCAAAACCTAAAACCGAGAGATCGGTCTATACGGCAGCTATATCCAAATATAGACCGATCTGGGCCAAATTGACGAAGGATGTCGAAGGGCCTAATACAACTCACTGTATCAAATTTCACCAAAATCGGATAATAAATGTGGCTTTTATGGGCTTAATACCCTAAATCGGAGGATCGGTCTATACGGCAGCTATATCCAAATCTGGACCGATCTGTGTCATATTGCTGAAGTATGTCAAGGGGCTTAACTTAACTCACTGTCGCAAACATCGGCGATATCGGACAATAAATGAGCTTTTTATGGGCCCAAAACCTTAAATCGATGCCTCGATTTAAGGTTTTGGGCCCATAATCTATATGGCAGCTATATCCAAATCTGAACCGATCTCGACCAAATTGACGAAGAATGTCGAAGGGCCTAACGAAACCCACTGTCCTAAATTTCAGCGAAATCGGAAAATAAGTGTGGCTGTTATGGGCCTAGGCACCTAAATCGGAGGATCGGTCTATATGGCAGCTATATCCAAATCCGGACCGCTCTAGGCCAAATTAACGAAGTATGTTGAAGGGCTTAACACAACTCACTGTCCCAAATTTCAGCAAAATCGGATAATAAATGTGGTTTTTATGGGTCTAAGATCCTAAATCGGAGGATTGGGCTATATGGCAGCTATATCCAAATCTGGACCGATTTCAGCCAAATTGACGTAGGATGTCGAAGGGCCTACCGAAACCCACTGTCCCAAATTTCAGCGAAATCGGAAAATAAATGTGGCTGTTATGGGCCTAAGCACCTAAATCGGAGGATCGGTCTATATGGCAGCTATAACCAAATCTTAACCGATCTGGCCCAAACTAACGGAGGATGTAGTAATGACTAGCACAACTCATTGTCCCAAATTTCATCAAAATCGGATAATAAATGTGGCTTTTATGGGCCTAAGACCCTAAATCGGCGTATCGGGCTATATGGCATCTACATCCAAATCTGGAGCGATCTGAGCCAAATTTACGAGGGATATCGAAGCGCCTAACACAACTCACTTTCCCAAATTTCAGCAAAATCGGATAATAAATGTGGCTTTTATGGGCCTAAGGCCCTAAATCTAAGGATCGGTCTATATGGCACCTATAACCAAATCTGACCCGATCTGGGCCGAAGTAACGAAAGATGTCGAAGGGCCTATGACAACTCACTGTCCCAAATGTCATTAAAATCGGATAAAAAATGTGGCTTTTATGGGCTTAAGACCCTTAATCGGCGGATCGGTCTATATGGGAGCTATATCAAAATATAGTCCCATATAGCCCATCTTCGAACTTAACCTGCTTATGGACAAAAAAAGAATCTGTGCAAAGTTTCAGCTCAATATCTCTATTTTTAAAGACTGTGGCGTGATTTCAACAGACAGGTCTCCAACTATGGTCCCACTGGGTTCATTGTTATGAAACCACCCTCTATTAGCCTTACAAGCCCGAATCAAAAGTATTCCTTTGGTAAGCTCAGGATATTTATTTCCGTAGAACACTGTGCATATAAGCAAATACAGATCCTCCCTTTATGTCATTTACATTGCAACGCAATGTTGAAACTTATGTGCCAACCATACGGCCACACATACCATACGTTTGTGTGCGCTGAATGTTTGCAGCACCATCTATTATTTGGCAGACAGACCTTATTTCCACTGCAGCCTCAAACAGGACACTCTCAAACTGATGCATGCACACACAATCTAACTCAACTATTGTACAAAGGACATGAAAACCTATACCCATCCTCATTTCGGGTGATGTATTAAATTTACCGGGGGAGAACGTGCCCATGTTCGATTCGGGAAGAGTAAAAGTAATAAAATGAAAATTTTGAGACGTTGGCAATGAAAACATGAATGAATGAAGACATGAGAGGCGCAAACCAACAGGGAAAGAATACGAAGCAGGAGGCGGCACATAGAAGCAGAAAATGTTATTTCATTTTAATTCCTTCCGGGCATCAACAGCGTCATGATCATCATCTTCAGCAGAGTCTATGGCCTAGCCGGCCTTTGAGACTGGCGGCCACAATGCTGCCGTCATCGCTGTCATACACCGACATTCACACCTGCAGGGCGCTAGCGTCAACACTAGCACTGAGTCAGACATCAACCTTCATAAATCACCTCCCGTTTGCGTCAAGGCAGCATAGGAAGCGAAATGCATTCTGGCCCCTTAGAACCAGTGTAAGTTTTGGTTGCTTTTGCCTTTATGACTCGTCGAGTCAAGCAGTTGAGTGCCTGGCAAAGGAACTCACAAACGAAAACAAGGTAATAATACCCAATGACAATGATTCGAAAATGCTTGCAAAGAAAGTTGGAATTTAACAAAATTACAGAAGTCGAAAGTGACACTAACTTTGCTTTTAATTAAACTTGAGGGTCATTATGGTTGTGTAGATGAGTTAGAGTACTTGCCATTAAGACGAGCCAAGTTCCTATTTCTTTACTGTTGGGAGCGGGGGGAGGTAAAAAAGTGATTTTGGTTAAGTGCTCTCTCCAAAAGGTTGAGACAGTGATGGATTTTAACAGAAACTCTTAATCACCATAAATTGTACTCCGTTAAAAAGCAGGGAAATGGCTAAATGAAATGGATTGGGTTTGAAAACAAAACAATTATAAATGTAAGTGCGGCTGGGTGGAATCTTTTATTCCCTCCACAATGGATCGCATATGTCAAGTTCTTTGCCCGATATCTCATTAAAGGCAAACAAATATTAATGGATAAGAATTGCAAAGTTCTTGGAGATATATCAGGTTATGAACCCATTCGGACCATACTTTGTTTGGTTATTGAAGACCATAGCAGAACCAACCAAATCGGATCAGAATTGCGCCCTATAAGCGATCAAGAAGTACAAAAGGGAGATCGGTTTAAATGGGAGCTATATCAAGTTAAAAGGCATTAAGTTCGGCCGGACCGAACTTTGGATACCCATCACCTCGGGTATTTATGTAAACCCCCTTTCGTCACAATCCGATGAAAATTGGATAACTTAAGCATCCAAATTCGGCACGGATATTTATGTCACTATTCAATTTTGTAGAACAAAATATCGGTTTTATTGACAGATATATCTAATTATAAACCGATCTGAACCATATCAAGGTCGGATATCGTGAGGCTCAGAAAAACTCAATGTTTCAAATTTCAGCGAAATCGGGTATTAATTAATGACAGCTATATCTAAATAAAGTCCGATCTGAACCATATTTAGGTCGGGTGTCAGGAGGCTAAAAATAATCAACTGTTGCAAATTTTAAATTTTAATTTTAGCGAAATCGGTTAAAAAATAAAGCTTTTATGGGCTTCAGACCCTTTATCGGGAGATCGGTCTTTTTGGCAGCTATATCTAAATATGGACCGATCTAATCCATATTTGGGTCAGAAATGGGGAGGCTTAAAATAACTGACTGTTGCAAATTTCAGCGAAATCGGTTACAAAATAAAGTTTTTATGGGCTTCAGACCCTCTATCGGCAGATCGGTCTATATGATAGCTATATCTATATATAGTCCGATCTGTACCATATTAAGGTCGGATGTTGGGAAGCTTAAAACTGCATACTATTCCAAATTTCAGCGAAACCGGGTAATAAATAAAGCCTTTATGGTCTTCAGACCCTTTATCGGGAGATCGATCTATATGGCAGCTATATCTAAATATGGACCGATCTAATCCTTATTGAGGTCAGATGTCGGGAGGCTTAAAATAACCCACTGTTTTAAATTTCAGCGAAATCGTGTAATAAATGGGGCTATTATGGTCTTCGGACCCTTTATCGGCGGATCGGTCAATATGGCAGCTATATCTAAATATGGACCGATCTGAACCATATTTGGGTCGGATGTTGGGAGGCTTAACATAAAGCACTGTTTTCAATTTCAGCGAAATCGGGTAATAAATAAAGCTTTTATGGCCTTCAGACCCTTTAACAGGAGATCGGTCTATATGGCAGCTATATCTAAATATGGACCGATCTAATCCATATTTGGGTCAGATGTCGGGAGGCTTAAAGTAAGCCACTATTGCAAATTTCAGTTCGATCTGAACCATATTGACGTAAGATGTCGGGAGGCTTAAACCACTTTTATAAATTTCAGCGAAATCGGGTAATAAATAAAGAATTTATAGGCTTTTGACACTTTATTGGGATATCGGTCTATATGGCAGCTACATCTTAATATGGACCTATCTAATCCATATTTGGGCAGTTGTCGGAAAGCCTTAAACTACTCACTGATTCAAATTTCAGCGAAATCGGATGAAAAATAAAGCAGGTTAAGTTCAAAGATGAGCTATATTGGACTATATTTTGATATAGCCCCCATATAAACCGATCCGCCGATTTAGGGTCTTAGGCCCATAAAAACCACATTTATTATCCAATTTTGCTGAAATTTGGTACAGTGAGTTGTGTAGGCCCTTCGACATCATTCGTCAATTTGGTCCAGATCGGTCCAGATTTGGATATAGCTGCCATATAAACCGATTTTTCGATTTAAGGTCTTGGGCCCATAAAAGGCTCATTTATTCTCCGATTTTGCCGAAATTTGAAACAGTGAGGTGTACTAGGCCCTTCGACATATTTTTACAATTTGGCCTAGATCGGTTGAGATTTGGATATAGCTGCCATATAGACCGATCCTCAGATTTAGGGTCTTAGGCCCATAAAAACCACATTTATTATCCGATTTTGTTGAAATTTGGGACAGTGAATTTTCTTAGGCCCTTCTACATATTTTTGCAATTTGGCCCAGATCGGTTGAAATTTGGATATAGCTGCCATATATACCGATCCTCAGATTTAGGGTCACATTTATTATCCAATTTTGTTGAAATTTAGGACAGTGAGTTTTCTTAGGCCCTTTGACATCTTTCTTCAATTTGGCCCTGATCGGTCCAGATTTGGATATAGCTGCCATATAGACCGATCTCTCGTTTTAAGGTTTTGGGCCAATAAAAGGCGCATTTATTGTCCGATGTCGCCGAAATTTGGAACAGTGAGTCAAGTTAAGCCCCTTGACATACTTCTTCATTATGGCACAGATCGGTCTAGATTTGGATATAGCTGCAATATAGACCGTTCCGCCGATTTAGGGTCTAAGGCCCATAAAAACCAAATTTATTATCCAATTTTGCTGAAATTTGGCACAGTGAGTTGTGTTAGGCTCTTCGACATTCTTCTTCAATTTGGCCCAGATCGGTCCAGATTTGGATATAGCTGCCATATAGACCGATCCTCCGAAATACGGTCTTAGGCCCATTAAAGCCACATTTATTACCCGATTTTGCTGAAATTTGGGACAGTGAGTTGTGTTAGGCCCTTCGACAATCTTCTTCAATTTGGCTCAAATCGGTCTAGATTTGAATATAGTTGCCATATAAATACTTAAGGCATACCCAAAATAAGCAATCTCCCAGTACCTCTCAAGGTTGCTGTGGCGCCTCTACCAATCCATCACACTTCCTACAAGGCAATAAAGTCGGCATTAAACTTTTATAATAAAACTTCACCAGCACTTTTTAAGAGAAACAATTGAAAATGTGTTAACTTTGGATGGACCGAAATTTGGTTAACCACCACTCATAATAATTCATTAACTCAGTTTTTATGTGGATTAGTTGTGACAAATCAAATCAGGTAAGCACTGAAGCTTCTCTGGCCCAAAGAAATCAAATCGGTGAACCGTTTTATAGGGAGTAAAACCTATCTATTGAACTATTTGGGCGACATTTGGCGTGGGTGTAAGTGGTCCTAAGTACACTTCAAGTAACAAATTTCAGCCAAGTGGGACAAAATTCCTAAGCTTACCGGTTTTAGAATTTGCTTTAGTCAACCCTTTAATCTTTTCTGAAAAGATTTCCTATATTTTGGCTACAAATTTTCTATTTTTCCCATTTTCTTCGATTATTGAAGAGCGGAAGACATGTTTCCCTTGAACATTGCATAAACATGTACTCGACATACCATATAATAAACTATTAAGTTCAACTACTCAGTAGCAAAAAAAGAAAAAGAAAGAAATGGGAGGAGAAACTATTTCTGGAATTAACCTCAACAAGCACAGCAAGAGCAAAGACATGAGCAGCAACAACAAATTAAACAAGCACTCACAACAAATTGCCAAAATGCCATTTAAAGATGTTGTCCTGTTCCTTGATGCAATGGCCGCAGTAGCAGCAACAGCAACAGCTACAGCTACAGCATCAACAACTTGATATAGATGAGTATTTGGTTAATAAAATATAGACCAATGTGTTGGACTGAGACGTTTTGCGATGCAGCCTGTCCAAATATTGCCAACTTTATCTGCTTGTCTTGCCTCTCCTTCTCTCTGCTTCTCTCTCTCTCTTTGACATCTAAGGTCCTTCATTTTTGAATGAAATTCAAGGAATGTGAAAGCATAACAGGACGAGGCAAAAAAAAAACTCAGTGTAACAGTAATAATGCGGAATGACTAAAAGGATGAGGCGGAGGCAAGTAAATAATAGAAAAATTATATGTGGTTGCAGCAAGGCTGTAAAGGACATGTTGCTTGTAAAAATGACTACTTAACTGCCAAAAAATGAAATGAAAGAGTGTCAAGAGCTCTACCGCTGTTCATATGTGTGTGTGTGTGTGTGTGACGTTAATTTTTTGTGTCTTTCCTAACAAACACTCACACACTTAGCAAAACACATTAAGAAGAATGGCAACATTAATATTAGGTTGTACCTATTCATCATTGGATGGAGAAGGGTATATTGACTTTGTCATTTGGATTACTTTTGAGGACATCCGTCGATTGCCATTATGTTCAACAAAACGACAGAATATAAATTTTGCACCGTTTTAAGGGAAAAAACTATTGCAATATTATCGCAAAATTCTATGCTAACACTAGTACTCGGCCGAGGACCTGCGTTATTTATCATAAAAATTTGAATTCTATATTTTCCCCAGAAATGTCAACGTCGGATGCAACATTGGTGAGACAGGGAGACGGTGGATCATACATGGCATCACTTTATCTGCCTTTCGACTCTCCTACAACGCCACCCACGTCGGAGCTGCAACGGATGGTGACGAAAGCTAAACTGACAGCAAACGAGGTACTAATAGGATGCGAACTCTCACCACATTTAGTTAGGGTAGTACCAACACTAATTAGCGGGGCCAAGTCCTGGCAGAGTTCTTGAATACTAACGACCTAATAACACTTAATATTGGTAACACCGCTACCTTTGTTAATAGGATTAGGGAGATGTTCAGAAAATCTGATCGATTAGGTTCAGGATTGGAGGGTCTGTCTCCATGCAACACTCTCTGACCATCGCTACATTAGATTTAGAATAGCACGGCCGCGCCGAATCCGATAAGCTTCCGGAATAAGTTGAAAACCAACTGGTCAAAATTCGGAAGGCTACTCAGAAGAAGACTTGGGCAAGATAATTTAGATTGTTCAAGCATAGAAGAGATTACGACTGCACCGGTGGGATCCTTCGAAGATAGTTGTCCTCTTCGGGAAAGGAAATCAGCCCAAAACAAGTAAAAAGGCGTCAAGTTCGGCCGGGCTGAACTTTGGATACCCACCACCTTGGGCATACATGTAAACCACATTTCATCCGGTGAAAATTACATACCTTATGTCCCACAGCAGTTATATCGAAATATGATCCGATTTGAACCAAATACTAATAACTACAAGTCATTTTTCAATTATGCATAACAAAATATTGGTCTATTTAGTAGCTATATGTAAAAAAAAAAAAACAATCTGAACCATATACGACAGGGATGGCGAAAAGACTAACATAAGTCATTGTGTCAAATTTCAGTGAAATCAGATTATAAATGCGCCTTTTATGGGGCCAAGACTTTAAATAGAGAGATCGGTCTATTTGGCAGCTATATCCAAATCGGGACCGATCTATGCCATATTGCAGAAGTATGTCAAGGGGCTTAACTTAACTCACTGTCCCAAATTTCGGCGACATCGGGCAATGAATGCGCCTTTTATGGGCCCAAAACCTTAAATCGAGAGATCGGTCTATATGGCAGCTATATCCAAATCTGATTCGATCATGGCCAAATTGAAGAAAGATGTCGAAGGGCCTAACACAACTCACTGTCCCAAATTTCAGCAAAATCGGATAATAAATGTGGCTTTTATGGGCCTAAGCCCCTAAATCGGCGGATCGGTCTATATGGCAGCTATATCCAAATCTGGACCGATCAGGGCCAAATTGACTTATTATGTTGAAGGGCCCAACACAACTCACTGTCCCAAATTTCAGCAAAATCGGGCAATGAATGCGCCTTTTATGGGCCTAAGACCCTAAATCGGATGATCGGTCTATATGGCAGCTATATCCAAATCTGATTCGATCATGGCCAAATTGAAGAAAGATGTCGAAGGGCCTAACACGACACACTGTCAAAAATTTCAGCAAAATCGGATAATAAATGTAACTATTATGGCCCTAAGACCCTAAATTGTAAATCGGCGGATCGGTCTATATAGGGGCTATATCCAAATCTGGACCGATCTAAGCCAAATTGACTCAGGATGTCGAAGGGCCTATCACAACTCACTGTCAAAAATTTCAGCAAAATCGGATAATAAATGTGGCTTTTATGGGACTAAGCCCCTAAATCGGAGGATCGGTCCATATGGCAGCTATAATCAAATCTGGACCGATCTGGGCCAAATTAACGAAGAATGTCGAAATGCCTAACACAACTCACTGTTCCAAATTTCAGCAAAATTGGATAATAAATGTGGCTTTAATGGGCCTAAGCCCCTAAATCGTTGGATCGGTCTATATGGCAGCTATATCCAAATCTGGACCGATCTGAGCCAAATTCACTAAGGATTTCGAAGGGCCTAACATAACTAACTGTCCCAAATTTCAGCAAAATTTGATAATAAATGTGGCTTTTATGGGCCTAAGCCCCTAAATCGGCGGATCGGTCTATATGGCAGCTATATCCAAATCGGGACCGTTCTGTGCCAAATTGACTAAGGATGTCAAAGGGCCTAACAGAACTCACTGTCCCAAAATTTCAGCTAAATCGGATAAAAAATGTGGCTATTATGGGCCTAAGACCCTAAATCGGCGGATCGGTCTATATGGTCTATATATAAATTATTGATGACGGAAGGGGTCGTACCCTCCACCGTAACCCCAAAAACACCACCCAAAATCAAAAGTGGACCGATAAGGCCAATATGAGTATCAAATGAAATGTATGCAGGGGTAGATAACGAATCTGGCATACAAGATCATGTCGAAGTATAGGCGGACACCCCACCCCCACAAAAACGCCCAAAATGGGCACATTAGCCAATCACGGATATATGGGACTCGGCTTGTTTGTTCCATATAGACTGAAAAACGGCACAACCGATTTTCTCGAAATTTTCGCATATTGTGTAGGTTGGTCTTGGAATTGGAAAACATAAAGTGGACCGATCGAGACAATATAGGTATCAAATGAAAGGTATTGGAGAGTAGAATACGAATATGGTATTAAAATTTAAGTCTCAGTACTCATCGGGCCGCACCAACCCCAAAACTCCCCCAAACAGACATATCAATATGGGGCTCAAATGAAAGGTAATCGGGAACAGATTTCGAGTATAGGAGGTCACGCCAACCCTTAAAAAACGCCTTTAGACCCATTATGACTATATGATACTTGGTTATACAGATTTTCTTAAAATTTTCATAGATTTTGTACGTTTGTCTGGAAGGAAACATAGGCTATATAATTTTTAGATATCGGCTGGAGGCGGACCCTCCCCATAACCCCACTATCCATATCCGAAAGTGATCCGATGGCCACAATAAGGGTATCAAATGAAAGGTATTGGAGACCAGAAAACAAATTCTCACACATCCATGAGTGCTTTCCGATTTAAGTTTAAACCGAATGATAAGGGACCTTTTTTATAGCCGAGTCCGAATGGCGTCCCGCAGTGCGAAAATTTCTTTAATGACCATGCATGGCATTGTAACTCGCAAATGTCGCCTACATTAAGCGGGACCTTTTTTATAGCCGAGTCCGAATGGCGTCCCGCAGTGCGAAAATTTCTTTAATGTCCATGCATGGCATTGTAACTCGCAAATGTCGCCTACATTAAGCGGGGATAAACAACGCTTTGTCCGATGTTCTCGCATTTAGGGCGAAGTGTCCCCACCCTAATATAATATTAGAGGGTTAAAGAAGGCGCAGCGGAGTGGGCTCGGTTCAGCCAGCAAGTTATAATACTTTGTACCACAGTGGTGGTGTTGGGTACAACAGGAATCTGGTAAAGAAGCGTTTGGGGTCAAATAAACTGGAAGAGTCCCAGTCATAGCTCAGCTCACATTTTGTTTATAGTCAAACAAGTAAAAAGGACCTAAGCAGGGACGTCGACGTCGGGGGGTCTAACACAACTCACTGTTGCAAATTAAGCGAAAGTTGGGAAGTTTGATCCATTTTAAATCGCCCGCTGGTGAAAATTATTGGTCGAAATTGAAATCGCGATACGGGATAAACATTTGACTGCTTCTAAAGGGTGATTTTTTTGAGGTTAGGATTTTCATGCATTAGTATTTGACAGATCACGTGGGATTTCAGACATGGTGTCAAAGAGAAAGATGCTCAGTATGCTTTGACATTTCATCATGAATAGACTTACTAACGAGCAACGCTTGCAAATCATTGAATTTTATTACCAAAATCAGTGTTCGGTTCGAAATGTGTTCAAATTTTGACAAATTTTGTTCAGCGATGAGGCTCATTTCTGGTTGAATGGCTACGTAAATAAGCAAAATTGCCGCATTTGGAGTGAAGAGCAACCAGAAGCCGTTCAAGAACTGCCCATGCATCCCGAAAAATGCACTGTTTGGTGTGGTTTGTACGCTGGTGGAATCATTGGACCGTATTTTTTCAAAGATGCTGTTGGACGCAACGCTACGGTGAATGAACACATTTCGAACCGAACACTGATTTTGGTAATAAAATTCAATGATTTGCAAGCGTTGCTCGTTAGTAAGTCTATTCATGATGAAATGTCAAAGCATACTGAGCATCTTTCTCTTTGACACCATGTCTGAAATCCCACGTGATCTGTCAAATACTAATGCATGAAAATCCTAACCTCAAAAAAATCACCCTTTAGCAACAACACACTTTTGCTGACTTTTAAAGGCTTTTTAAATGCTATACTATTCCATTAATGGAAAGCACTGATTAATGGTCTAAGGCTGGAACGGAATCTCAATGTAGAAGAAAACTTCTGAAAAATTATCATCGGTATTCCCAAAACTTAATAAGACCGTAAATATTTTGCAGAAAATTCACTCCAATTGTTCATTAAAATTAAATTAGTATTATATCTGGCAACTCCTGCAAACTAGCCTCGCTCTCTTTCTCTAGCCGCCAAATGCTTTCGTTACACTCGTATACACAAATTCAAATCAAAGCTTATAAAATGGGAGTATGAGGGGGAAAAAACTTCAAATATTTGTTTCTTGGCCTACACAAAACTGCACTCATTCACATGTGGTGAGGCAAAAAAAAAACAAAAACAACAAAACACAAGACGGACGGAAGAAGGAAAGAGAAAAGGGAAGCAAAGCAACACCCAAAAGCAGCACAAGAAACCACAGACAATCCAACGAAGAAAGAAGGCGATTTCGACTCACAACTCTACGTCTTGCGGACGGCCTAAAAAGTCAGTCAGCCAAACAGAACCACAAACACACACTCCCAAACAGCCACAGGCACCGACACAGACAACCAGCCAGGCATATGATTATTTGGATGAACAATCACACACACACACACAAATAGACATTTAACTAATAATGAGAATTTTTTGGCAAAATGTTTGGCAGCAAAATAGTACCAAAAAAAAAAAAGCGCTCCAAGTACGAGTATAGACAAAATAGGCCCAATTTTTTGTCTTGAATTTTTTCCTTCTTCGTTTGCTTTTGTCTTATTTTTAATTTCTGCATTCAGCTAAGGATTCCAGCAAGCAAGGAAGCGGAAATGCTTAAATAAATGTAACATTTCAACTAAATAGACACAAGGAAGACAATATTTTCCAAAAGTAGCAAGCGGAGCAAATTTATACTAAATCTGGGCAAAGAGAAAAAACTTTTTAATTCTGTTTTTTTTTTTTTAAGGAGACTCATGAGAAATGAGACCAGGCAGCTGGCAATGAAGATTTTCTGGCAGTGGAAACCTACTGAGTTCATAGTTCATACAATTCATTTATCAAATGGAAGTCACTTTATCACAAAATTCCAGGCACTCATTTATGTTAATCGAAATTTTAAAGTTCTATTAAGAAGGGTATTAACTTTATTGGTCATAATGTAATGCTGTTAGTTTTGTCTTGGTGAAGTGGAGAGATACAAAGAATTTTTTTCTAGCTGCTCAACATTTTTTAAGGACAACTCTTCTTCATTGTTATACCCACCATAGTCTTGATTAGCGTAAAAATGTAAGACGATCTAGCCATGTCTGTCCGACTGTATGTTGAAATCACGCTACAGTCTTTAAAAATTGGGATATTGAGCTGAAATTTTCTCCAGATTCTTTTTTGTGTCCATAAGCAGGTCAAGTTCGTAGATGGGCTATATCGGACTATATCTTGTTATGGTCCCCATACAGACCGATTCAACGATTTAGAGTCTAAGGCCCATGAAAGCCACATTTATTATCCGATTTTGATGAAATTTTGGACAGTGAAATGTGTTAGGCCCTTCGATATCCTTCGTTAATTTGGCCGAGATCGGTCCAGATTTGGATATAGCTGTCATATAGACCGATCCTCCGATTTAGGGTCTTAGGCCCATAAAAGGCGCATTTTTTGTCTGATATCGTCGAAATTTGGGACAGTGAGTTAAGTTAAGCCCATCGAAATACTTCTGCAATATTACACAGATCGGTAAGGATTTAGATATAGCTGCCATATGGACCGATCCTCCAATTTAGGGTCTTAGGCCCATAAAAGCCACATTTATTATCCGATTTTGCTGAAATTTGGGACAGTGAGTTGCGTTAGACCCTTCAACATCCTTCTTTAATTTGGCCTAGATCGGTCTAGATTTGGATATAGCTGCCATATAGACCGATCTCTCGATTAAAGATTTTGAGCCCATAAAAGACGTATTTATTGTCCGATATCGTCGAAATTTGGGACAGTGAGTTGAGTTAAGCCCTTCGATATACTTTTGCAATATTGCACAGATCGGTCTAGATTTGGATATAGCTGCCACATAGACCGATCCTCCGATTTAGGGTCTTAGGCCCATAAAAGCCACATTTATTATCCGATTTTGGTGAAATTTAGGACAGTGAGTTGATTTTGGCCCTTCGAAATCCTTCTTCAATACGGCCCAGATCGTTCCAGATTTGGATATAGCTGTCATATAGACCGATCCGCCGATTAAGGGTCTTAGGCCCATAAAAGCCACATTTATTATCCGATTTTGATGAAATTTGGGAAAGTGAGTTGTGGTAGACCATTCAACATCCTTCTTTAATTTGGCCTAGATCGGTTCAGATATGGATATAGCTGCCATGTAGACCAATCTCTCGATTTAAGGCTTTGGGCCCATAAAAGGCGCACTTATTGTCCCATATCGTCGAAATTTTGGACAGTGAGTTAAGTTAAGCCTCTCGACATACTTCTGCAGTATTACACAGATCGGTAAGGATTTGGATATAGCTGCCATATAGACCGATCTCGCGATTTAAGGTCTTACGCCCATTAAAGGCGCATTTATTGTCCGATATCGTCGAAATTTTGGACAGTGAATTAAGTTAAGCCTCTCAACATACTTCTGCAATATTGCACAGATCGGTTCAGATTTGAATATAGCTGCCATATAAACCGATCTCTCGATTTAAGGTTTTGAACCCATAAAAGCCACATTTATTATCCGATTTTGCTGAAATTTGGGACAGTGAGTTGTGTTAGATCCTTCAACGTCCTTCTTCAATTTGCCCAGATAGGTCCAGATTTGAATATAGCTGTCATATAGACCGATCTCTCGATTTAGGGCTTTGGGCCCATAAAAGGTGCAATTATTGTACGATTTTCATCGAAAATTGGAACAGTTAGTTGTGTTAGGCTCTTCGACTTACCTGAGGTGGTGTGTATACAAAGCTCGGCCTGGCCGAACTTAACGCCTTTTTACTTGTTTTTGGCTTGAGACAACCTGGATAATATTGGGCTAAACAAAGTAAAAAATGTTTTATGTTTAAACTGAAGTGATTGCCACCTTCAGGAGATCCTAAGATCTAGAAATTTCTCTTGTATTCAAAGCTCCATTATGAACACACAGCAGCTAAATCTAGATATAGTCTGTTCTCCACCATAATCACGAAGGCTATGTAAGGGTCTTACACAACTGATTATACAACATTCATCGGTTAAAAATTCACCTTTTATGGGCCTAAAAACTTAATCGGGAGATCGGTGTATGTATATGACATCTATATCCAAATATTGACCGATCTGAATCACTTTGAACATGAATGTCGAAGAGCCCTCTGTGCCAAATTTCAGCGAAATCCAGTAATAAACGTGATTTAATTGTCCCAAGAACTTAAATCAGGAGATTGGTATATATGACAGCTATATCCAAATCTGGACCGTACTCAACAGGGATATCGAGGAGCCTAACACAACTTGCTGTCTCAAATTTCAGCGAAATCTGACAATAAATACGCCTGCTATAGGCTCAAGATCTTAAATTGAGAGTTGGATATATATGACCATAGCGTACGTATGTCGAGGGCCCTAACGCAACTCATTGTGTCTAATTTCATAAAAATTGGTTAATAAATAAAAACCTTAAATCTGCACCAAAGTGGGCCTATCGAACAAGGATGTTGGAAAACCTAACACAACTCACTTTCCCAAATTTCAGTCCGATACAGTCCACCGTAGCGCAGAGGTTAGCATGTCCGCCTATGACGCTGAACGCCTGGGTTCGAATCCTGGCGAGACCATCAGAAAAAATTTTCAGCGGTGGTATTCCCATCCTAATGATGGCTACATGTGTGAGGTACTATGCCATAAAAAACTTCTCTCCAAAGAGGTGTCGCACTGCGGCTCGCCGTTAGGACTCGGCTATAAAAAGGAGGCCCCATATCATTTAGCTTAAACCTGAATCGGACAGCACTCATTGATAGGTGAGAAGTTTTCCCATGTTCGTTAATGGAATGTTCATGGACAAATTTGCATATTTAAGATTTCTTAGCCTAATAATCTCAACTGCTTTGAAAAGTACGAAAATCTCTGCCCGGAATACGTTGCTCTCATTCCTTAATTCGCAATCCATTCCTATTCCAAGGGATTTCTCCATGTCTTTCCGAAATGAGGTAGTATCTACAGATTTCTCCACTTTCATCCGCTACAATCGCACACAAGGCTTGTATTGAGAGTCTTTAAAAACAACGTAAATACCAACTATACCGCAACATTCCATTCATACATCCCTGTAGCTAAAATAACCATGAATTATTCTTTCAAAAAATCCCAATTTGTAATTCAGTCTCATCGGGGAAATTTTAACAAGAATTCTGATTGATGTATAACAAAACATATCAGGTTTCGTGCACATGAAAATGAAAGACATTCATTTCCTTTTGGGTCACAAGTGGCGGAATAAATAAAGAAAAGTCTCTACAACAGTCGCCAGAATATATGTGACATACATCACAGATGGTAAAGTAAAGAAATGCTTCTAAAAATAGATACACATTCAAGCACGAGGCGTTGAGAGCAGAAAAAACTTTAATCGATGAATTGAAAACCTAATTTGAAATTAAGAGTTGTTCATAACAAGGTCTCCATGGCAATAAACTGCTGATTATTATACCCACCACCGAAGGATGGGGGTATATGCATTTTGTCATTTCGTTCGCAACACATCGAAATATCCATTTCCGACCCTTGCAGAATGGATCAGGATAAAAATCTAAAACGATCTAGACATGTCCGTCCGTCTATCTGTTGAAATCATGCTACAGTCTCTAAAAATAGAGATATTGACCTGAAATTTTGCACAAATTCTTTTTTTGTTCATAAGCAGGTTAAGTTCGAAGATGGGCTATATCGGACCATATCTTCATATAGGCCCCATATAGACCGATCGGCGGATTTAGGGTCTTAGGCCCATAAAAGCCGCATTTATTATCCGATTTGGATGAAATTTGGGAAAGTGAGTTGTGTTAGGCTCTTCCACATCCTTCGTCAATTTGGCACACATCGGTCCAGATTTGGATAAGGCTGCCATATAGACCGATTTCTCGATTTAGGGTCTTAGGGCCATCAAAGCCACATATATTAACCGATTTTGCTGAAATTTGGAGACAGTGAGTTGTTTTAGGCCCATCGACATCCTTCGTCAATTTGGCCCAGATCGGTCCAGATTTGGATATAGCTGCCATATAGACCAATCCTCCGATTTAGGGTCTAAGGCGCATAAAAGCCAATTTATTATCCGATTTTGATGAAATTTGGGACTCTGAGTTACGTAAGGCCCTTCCACATCTTCCTTTAATTTGGCCCAAATCGATCCAGATTTGGATATAGGTGTCATATAAGCCGATTTGTCGATTTAAGGTTTTGGGCCCATAAAATCCACATTTATTATCCGATTTGGAAGAAATTAGAGACCGTGAGTTGTGTTATTCCCTCCGACAACCTTCGTCAATTTGGCACACATCGGTTCAGATTTGGATATAGCTGTTATATAGACCGATCTCTCGATTTAAGGTTTTGAGCCCTAAAAAAACGCATTTATTGTCCTATGTCGCCGAAATTTGGGACAGTCAGTTGTGTTAGGCCCTTCGAAATCCTTCTTCAATTTGGCCCAGATCGCTTCAGATTTGGATATACAATAGCTGCCATATAGACCGATTTCTCGATTTAAGGTTTTGGGCCCATTAAAGGCACAGTTATTATCTGATTTTGATGAAATTAGAGACTGTGAGTTGTTTTAGGCTCTTCGATATCCTTCGTCAATTTGGCACAGATCGGTCCAGATTTGGATATAGTTGCCTTATAGACCGATTTCTCGATTTATGGTTTTGGGCACATAAAAGGCGCATTTATTGTCCGATTTCGCCGAAATTTGGGACATTGAGTTAAGTTAAGCCCCTTGACACACTTCTGCAATATGGCCCAGATCGTTCCAGATTTGGATATAGCTGCCATATAGACCGATCCTCCGATTTAGGGTCTTAGGCCCATAAAAGCCACATTTTTATCCGATTTTTCTAAAATTTGGGACAGTGAATTGTGTTAGGCCCTTCGACATCCTTCTTCAGTTTGGCTCAGATCGGTTCAGATTTGGATATAGCTGTCATATAGACCGATTTCTCGATTTAAGGTTTTGGGCCCATAAAAGGCACAGTTATTATCTGATTTGGATGAAATTTGGGACACTGAGTTAAGTTAAGCCCCTTGACATACTTCCGCCATATGGCATAGATCGGTCCATATTTGGATATAGCTGCCATATAAACCGATCCTCCGATTTAGGGTCTTAGGCCTTTAAAAGCCACATTTATTATCCGATTTTCATGAAATTTGAGATAGTGAGTTGTGTTAGGCTCTTCGACATCCTTCGTCAATTTGGCACATATCGGCCCAGATTTGGATATAGCTGCCATATAGACCGATCCTTCGATTTAGGGTCTTAGGCTCATAAAATCCACATATTTTATCCGATTTTGCTTAAATATGGGACAGTGAGTTGTATTAGTCCCTTCAACATCCTTCGTCAATTTGGCTCTGATCGGTTCAGATTTGGAGATAGCTGCCATATAGGCCGATCTCTCGGTTTTAGGTTTTGGGCCCATAAAGGGCGTATTTATAATCCGATTTCACTGAAAGTTGACACAATGACTTAGGTTAGGCTTTTCGACATCTGTGTCGTATATGGTTCAGATCGGTTTATGTTTAGATATAGCTACTGAACTTATTAGTATTTGGTCCAAATCGGAACATATTTCGATGTACCTGCTATGGGACATAATGTATGCATTATATACCCGAGTTGGTGGGTATCCAAAGTTCGGCCCGGCCTATCTTAACGCCTTTTTGCTTGTTTGATCTGACCTCGTAAATCTTTAATTGGGTTCTACCTCAAAAATAAGACAGATTATAAAACTAAACCTAATTTCATGATCACAGAATATATAACTGACCCTAAAGAACCGAAACTACCCATCTACCTGTTGCTACAACAATTTCTTCCTAAATATCTCTTAAAAATTGAAAATTTGCTACTCATTGTTTACACATATGCTGCCAGTCACTAAAACCATTTTTATGCGTTTATAAATACTTTGTAGCGAAAAGTTTAAAAAATTCAACGTGACAAAGTGACAAATTTCATGAACGTTTTACAACATAATTACGATCATTTACTGCCTCCATCTATGGCAGTGTCCATTTGAAAAATGTTTTAGCTGTCATCAAAAAGTCAATGAATTCGTCATGTGGGTGAGTAAGTTCTAAGTTCCCCTCGGCCAAAAGCAAAACCAACCTCAAGCTCCCCCCCGCCCAACAGACCAAAGCGTAAAGCAAAAGCGCCACTAGCCAATGCATCAGCATGGCATGCCTTGCAACTCAGCCTCTTACATTGGAAGCGTCAGAAAACAAATGTTTCTGTCAAACAAAGGCCCCCACAGAATGGAGGAGAAAGCGGAGACAAAGCGTTGTCGGGACACAAACGTGAAAAATGTGAAAGATATGCATGTTTAGTTGCAGCCAAGAATAAAACGCACAAGGAAGAAAAAACAAACGAAAACAAAACCAAATTGTCCCAATGAATGAATGAACGACGCAGAGACTGATGGGGACACTGACTGACTGACTGCCTTGCAGTGATGCATGGTACTAAGAAGAAGAAGAAAAGGGAGGACAAACCACTGGTCCATCCAGCCGACTCATAGTCAGGCGGAAAAGTAGGAAAATATGGCATTCATGTTAATCGGCGAAAATCTCTTGCTCGTAATTACGAGCTCCATTCATTCACATACAAACACTCGCCCACAAACAGGCACGAATTGGGGAGTCTATAGCGAAGAGGATTTGTGAATTAGAGAAAAATCTTCTCTATCACACGTGCGTTGTACTACTTATTTGTGCCGTTGTTGTGGTGGTTGCCGCACTGCACTGCAAGTTCTGAAACTTTAGTTTTGTAACGCTTGACGGTCGCACTTGCCACACACCAAAGGATGGAGATCCTCGTTGCCTTCTTTACCTCACCCACTTGCCCATACTCTTTGAGCATGAGTAGCATTCATAGTTAAATGAAAAGCTTTTGTGTTGTGCGAGTAGCAGAGAATTTTCTGCTTTCTTTTTTCTTGCTCGCCTTCTCTTCCTTCCCTTGTATTCTGGATTTAATCTTTAAGTCAGCACTTTTTCAAGAGTAACTTACGAGTATTTAGAGAAGAAGCTCAAATAACTCAAGAAAAAACCCACACATATGCGTATGTGATATGAGGATTGGTATAATAAGCTTCAGCAAGGAGGGTAATTATAAACTTTTTTGATTCCTACATAGAGTTAGGCCAAGTAAAAGCGCCTAAAGTTGGGTCGGGCCACCGAGATGGTGGCTTTCCAAAATCATTACATCAAGTATGGTAAAAAATACAACATTTATGAAACCGTGGCAGTTAGCGGAGGTTAGCATGTCCGCCTATGACGCTGAACGCCTGGGTTCGAATCCTTGCGAGACCATTAGAAAAACATTTTTCAGCGGTGGTTTTCCCCTCCAAATGCTGGCAACATTTGGGAGGTAGTATGCCATGTAAAACTTCTCTCCAAAGAGATGTCGCACTGCGGCACTCCGTTCGGACTAGGCTATAAAAAGGAGGCCCCTTATCATTGAGCTAAACACTTGAACGGGACTGCACTCATGGATATGTGAAAAGTCTGCCCCTGTTCCGTTGTGGAATGCTCATGGGCAAAATTTGCAATTTTTAGCAGTTATATGGAAATATGGTACGATCTGAGACAAACTCGCCAGGGACATCAAGGGGTCTCTAGGTCTCACACAACTCAATGTTGTAGACCATAGAACGGCAGATTTCTCTATATGGTAGCTAAATCCAAATCTAGTCCGATCTTCTTTATTCGAGATACAACTCATTGTACCAAAGTTCAGCGAAATCGAAGAACCTTTGGGAGTTCTATGGGCCCTAAAACTTAATCCTGGAGATCGGGATATATAACAGCTATATACAAAAATATACCGATCTATACCTTATAATGCACTGAGCCAAATTTCAGCAAAATCGGATAAAAAGATTTTATGGGCTTCAGACCCTTTATCGGGAGATCGGTCTATATGGCAGCTATATCTGAATATAGTCCGATCGGAACCATATTTAGGTCAGATGTCGGGAGGCTCAAGGTAACCCACTGTTTTAAATTTCAGCGAAATCGGGTAATAAATAAAGCTTTTATGGGCTTCAGACCCTTTATCGGGAGATCGGTCTATGTGGCAGCTATATCTAAATATAGTCCGATCTGAACCATTTTTGGGTCCTACGTTAAAAGGCCTAAAACTACTCACGGTTTCAAATTTCAGCACAATCGGTTAAAAAATTAAGCTTTTATAGGCTACAGACCATTTATCGGGAGATCGGTCTACATGGCAGCTATATCTAAATATAGTTCGATCTGAATTATATTTGGGTCAGATGTTGGAAGGCTAACAATAAACGAAAGTTTTAATTTTCAGCGAAATCGGATAAAAAATAAAGCATTTATGGGCTTCAGACCCTTTATCGTGAGATCGGTCTATATTGCAGCTATATCTAAATATAGTTCGATCTGAATTATATTTGGGTCAGATGTCGGAAGGCTCAAAATAACCCAATGTTTTAAATTTCAGCGAAATCGGGGAACAAATAAAGCTTGTATGGGCTTTAGACCCTTTATCGGGAGATCGGTCTATATGGCAGCTATATCTAAATATGGACCGATCTAATCCACATTTAAGTCAGATGTCGGGAGTTTGAAAATAACCCACTGTTTTAAATTACAGCGAAATCGGGGAACAAATAAAGCTTGTATGGGCTTTAGACCCTTTATCGGGAGATCGGTCTATATGGCAGCTGTATCTAAATATGGACCGATCTGAACCATATTTGGGTCAGACGTCTCAAACTACTCACAGTTTTAAATTTCAGCGAAATCGGTTAAAACATAAAGCTTTTATGGGCTTCAGACCTTTTATCGGGAGATCGGTCTATATGGCAGCTATATTTAAATATGGACCGATCTGAACAATATTTGGGTCAGATGTCGGGAGGCTTAAAATAACTCCCTATTGCAAATTTCATCGAAATCAGGTAGTAAATAAAGCTTTTATGGGCTTCAGATTCTTTATCGGGAGATCAGCCCATATGACATTATTTGGGTCCTATATTTGGTGACTTAAAGCTACTCATTGTGTCAAATTTCAGCGAAATCGGTTAAAAAATAAAGCTTTTATGGGCTTCAGACCATTTATCGGCTGATCGGTCTATATAGCAGCTATATATAAATGCAGGCGGATCTGAACCATATTTGGGTCCTATGTTAAGAGGCCTAAAACTACTCACGGTTTCAAATTTCAGCACAATCGGTTAAAAAATTAAGCTTTTATGGGCTACAGACCCTTTATCGGGAGATCGGTCTATATGGCAGCTATATCTAAATATAGTTCGATCTGAACAATATTTCGGTCAGATGTTGGAAGGCTAACAATAAACGAAAGTTTAAATTTTCAGCGAAATCGGATAAAAAATAAAGCATTTATGGGCTTCAGACCCTTTACCGTGAGATCGGTGTATATAGCAGCTATATCTAAATATAGTTCGATCTGAATTATATTTGGGTCAGATGTCGGGAGGCTCAAAATAACCCAATGTTTTAAATTTCAGCGAAATCGGGGAACAAATAAAGCTTGTATGGGCTTTAGACCCTTTATCGGGAGATCGGTCTATATAGCAGCTATATCCAATTATGGTCCGATTTGGCCCGTTGAAGAACTTGACCAGCGTGCATCAAACAGACGTATCTGTGCCAAATTTCAGGTCAATATCTCAGTTTTTGAAGGCTCTAGAGTGATAACAACAGACGGACGGACACGCGGACGGACGGACAGACACACGGACATCGTTAAATCGTCTTAGAGTTTTACGACGATCCGAAATATGTATACTTTGTAGGGTCGAAAATTGAGATTTTAGATGTGTTGCAAACGGAATGACTAAATGAATATACCCCCTATCCTACGGTGGTGGGCATAAAAAGCCTAAGGATGAAAGCTATGAATTTTGGAGAACATTGGTTCAGATTCAAATATATTGGGTTGCCCAAAAAGTAATTGCGGATTTTTCATATAGTCGGCGTTGAAAATTTTTTTCACAGCTTGTGACTCTGTAATTGCAATCAGCTGCTACTTTTAGCTTGCTTTAGAAAAAAATTGTAAAAAAAGTATATTTGATTGAAGTTCATTCTAAGTTTTATTAAAAATGCATTTACTTTCTTTTAAAGAATCCGCAATTACTTTTTGGGCAACAATAGCTCCTTGGTAGGCATCAAGCTCAAATCGGAAAATCGGTTTAAAAGTCGAACACTTATGGATGCCCAACATTGGAAAGCCATAACAAAAGTTCGGGAGAAAATATTCTGTCGAATAGCATCTAAAACTTTTAACCGATTTGCATGAAATTTGGTAAGGAAATTTTTTTTACCCATCACAAAGTCTCAGCCAATTTTCATTAGAATCGGTTTAGATTTCCTCCCGGATTTTTGTTATGGCCTTCCAAATCCATGTGATATAGATCTCATTATATAAACCGATCTTCCGATTTTCTTCTTGGGCTCATTTTCTTCTCCGATTTGTCTGAAAGGTCCTTTCATTTGGTCAAACCATTATAGACCCATTTCCCTTTTCGAACAACTAAGCAGGCCAATTGTTCCTCGCCATGTTTACTACAAAATGCAGTTTATACTTTTTGTCACTTATAAACAAGTACAATGATAGCAGCAACAACAACAACAACATTTATAACAATGCAAAAAATGTATTAGTAACAAATGTATCTAAGCAGTTGGACTAAATCATGAACACATTGCATCGCCATCAGAGACATAGTCATTGTCCTCAATGCATGGAGGCGAGCCAGCCAAGCAGCCAACCAGCCAGCTAGCAAGGAAACAGCCCGTTTGTGGTAGTACCCATACCCCCATACCACCCCCAATGACATGCCACCACCCACACACCCATCACCAGTATGTGCTAAAGAGGCGAAAATCTAGTGCACAGTTATGGGAACAAAGTGCCCACTTAGGTTTTGCTGCTTGGCTGCTTGGACGGTTTGATGGCAGACTGCTTGGCAGAATTGGTCTGCCTGATTTGCTGTGGCTGTTCGGTTCCGTTGTAGTTTTTCCACACTGACACTAACAGAGGCGGCCATAGCTTCTGACTGATAAATGCTGACTCGTCATTTTTCCAGCTCTTCGCCAGCATTGCCACTACTTGGCGTAGTAAAGCAGGTACTTGTTGTCAGTGCTTAGACCTCTATTGCCAAAGGCTGCCATGAAGGCAGCAGAAGGGTTTAGTTCCGCATTGTCACCCATACCGTCAGGCCCAGCACAGCCACGGTGCGGATGTCACTGTAGGCACGATTATGATGATGACGATGATGACGACGATGAGACTCCTTCTGAAGGTGCCTGCATTCGAAGTGAACTCTGAATGATGACACGAATCTTATGTAGCATTTCCTTGCAAGATGCTGCATACGTACGAGGACAAGAGTTATCAATAAGTGTGAAGATCTAAAAATAATTGTACTAAATAAGTTGAAGACATTCTAATAAACCCTCTGGTGGCCACATGCCACATACTTAAAATGCTCCCAGATATGCAAGTTTAGTTCGCAATTGCACATGGCAGCAGCATATGGCTGCACGACAATTGAAATCTATTCAAACTTTGTGAGTGGTGGTAAGTGTTTAAACGATGCCTGCAATACTTATGTGGCACAAATCATGGCATAACTCAAAAATCATACCCATCACTTGAAAAATTATTGAATTGATTGGTCTAAAATTTGATTTTGATTTAAAACCGGTTAAATATTATTGCAGTCCAATGAACTTTGAGCCTACAGAGAGAAGGAATACCAATACAAACAAGAAAGCAAGGGCTAAAGACGGGCGAAGCCAACCCTTTTGATACCCTACACCACATTGGAAATGCCGGCTAAGTCGTCGAATTTAAAATTTGCTTAAATTTGATACGCAGAAATCGATTAAAATCCGTACATATCGGTAGGAGCCATAGAGTAATTCGTTGTACACATTTTTATACCCACCACCGAAGGATGGGAGTATACTCATTTTGTCATTCCGTTTGCAACACATCGAAATATCCATTTCCGACCCTATAAAGTATATGTATTCTTCATCAGAGTAAAAATCTAAGACGATCTAGCCATGTCCGTCCGTCAGTCTGTTGAAATCACTCACAGATTCATTTTTTGTCCATAAGCAGGTTAAGTTCGAAGATGGGCTATATCGGACTATATCTTGATATAGGCCCCATATAGACCAATCCTCCGATTTAAGGTCTTGGGCCAATTAAAGCCACATTTATTATCCGATTTTGCTGAAATTTGCCACAGTGAGTTTTGTTAGGCCCTTCGACATCCTTCGTCAATTTGGCTCAGATCGGTTCAGATTTTGATATAGCTGCCATATAGACTGATCCTCCGATTTCGGGTCTTAGGCCCGTAAAAGCCACATTTATAATCCGATTTTGCTGAAATTTGGAACAGTGAGTTGTGTTGGGCCCTTTGACATTCTTCGTCAATTTAGCCCAGATCGGTCCAGATTTGGATATAGCTGCCATATAGACCGATCCTCCGATTTAAGGTATTGGGCCCATAAAATGCGCATTTATTATCCAATTTTGCTGAAATTTAGGACAGTTCGTTATGTTAGGCCCTTCGACAATGGTCTTCAATTTGACCCCGATGGATCCAGATTTCGATATAGCTGCCATATTGAACGATCTCTCTATATAGTCCGATTTGAACCATATTTGGGTCCTGTTTTTAATTTCATTGAAATCGGTTAAAAAAATAAAGCTTTTATGGTCTATATGGCTGCTATATCTAAATATAGTCCGATCTGAACAATATTTGGGTCAGATGTCGAGGGGCTTAAAATAACCCATTGTTTTAAATTTAAGCGAAATTGGGTAATAAATAAAGCTTTTATGGGCTTCAGACCCTGTATCGGCGGATCGGTCTATATGGCAGCTATATTTAAATATGGACCGATCTGAACCATATTTAGGTCAGATGTCGGGAGGCTTAAAATAACTCCCTATTGCAAATTTCAGCGCAATCGGGTAGTAAATAAAGCTTTTATGGTCTTCAAACCCTTTATCGGGAGATCGGTCTATATGGTAGCTATATCTAAATATAGTCCGATCTGAACCATATTTGGGTCAGTTATCGGGAAGCCTTAAACTACTCACTGTTTCACTGAAAAATAAAGTTTTTGAGGGCATTGGACCCTTTATCGGAAAATAGGTCTATATAGCAGCTATATCCAAATATTGTCCGATTTGGCCCGTTCCAGAACTTTACCAGCGTGCATCAAAAAAGACTTATATGTGCCAAATTTCAGATTAATATCTCAATATTTGAAAGCTCTAAAGTGATTACAACAGTCGGATAGACGGACAGACGCACGAACATCGTTAAATCGTTTTAGAATTTTACGACGGTCCGAAATATTCATATTCTGTAGGGTCGGAAATGGATATTTCGATATGTTGCAAACGGAATGACTTATGAATATGCACCCTATGCTATGGTTGTGGTCATAATGAAGCTTCATCACATCCTCTAGATCAATACTAAGAGGGATGATATGCATGCAAGAATTATGCAAACGACAGGTGTCG
Organism: Stomoxys calcitrans; assembly: GCF_963082655.1. Taxonomy (NCBI): domain Eukaryota; kingdom Metazoa; phylum Arthropoda; class Insecta; order Diptera; family Muscidae; genus Stomoxys; species Stomoxys calcitrans. The sequence goes on along the minus strand of NC_081552.1, from coordinate 264,962,518 downwards.
TTAAGTGTAATTTCAATCATAGCACCTCCCATAAAGTTGTTCCGACTCATAAAACTTACAATCTTGCCCATCTTCTCCCAAAAAAAAGGATTAATATAAATGCAGCACGAGATATTTGAAAAAAAAAATCTATAATTGCTTATTTTTAAGAAATCAAGTAAGAGCGTGCTAAGTTCGGCCGGTCCGAATCTTATATACCCTCCACCATTGATCGCATTTGTCGAGTTCTATGCGCGGTATCTCTTTTTAGACAAACATAGAATATTGAATAAAAACTGTTATGCTATTGGAGCTTTATCAAGTTATAGTTCGATTCGGACCATAAATGAATGCTGAACATTGTAGAAGTCATTGTGTAATATTTCAGTTCTTTCAGACAAGAATTCCGCTTTGTAGGTGCTCAAGAAGCAAAATCGGGAGATAGGTTTATATGGGAGCTGTATCAAGCAATTGATCGATTCAGACCATATTAGACACGTATGATAATTGCGCCCTCTAGAGGCTCAAAAAATCAAGGTCCAAGATCGGTTTATATGAAAGCTATACCAGATTATGAACCGATTTGAATCACACTAAGCACAGTTGTTGAAAGTGATATCAGAACTCTACGTGCAAAATCTATGTTAAATCGGATGAGAATTGCGCCCTCTAGAGGCTCAAGAAGTCAAGACCCAAGATCGGTTTATATGGCAGCTATATCACAACATGGACCGATTCAAACCATACTCAGCGTAGTTGTTGGAAGTGATACCAAAACACTACGTACAAAATTTAAATACAATCAGACGAGAATTGCGCCCTCTAGAGGCTCAAGAAGTCAAGACCCAAGATCGGTTTATATGGCAGCTATATCACAACATGGACCGATTCAAACCATACTCAGCGTAGTTTTTGGAAGTGGTACCAAAACACTACGTACAAAATTTAAATACAATCAGACGAGAATTGCGCCCTCTAGAGGCTCAAGAAGTCAAGACCCAAGATCGGTTTATATGGCAGCTATATCAAAACATGGACCGATTTGGGCCGTTTACAATACCAACTGACCTACACTAATAAAAAAGTATTTGTGCAAAATTTCAAGCGGCTAGCTTTACTCCTTCGAAAGTTAGCGAGCATTCGACAGACAGACGGACGGACGGACATGGCTAGATCGACTTAAAATGACATGACGATCAAGAATATATATGCCTTATGGGATCTTAGACGCATATTTCGAGGTGTTACAAACAGAGTGATGAAATTAGTATACCCCCATCCTATGGTGGAGGGTATAAAAATACAAAATAGCAGTGGCCATTTTCAAAATATTCCAAATAAAACCTATTCCCATTAAATTTTCCTCTGAATTAAACCTGTTGGCAAAATTTTCACAATCAAATTCCACAAATTCCAAAACTTTCCAAGTTATTTTGTTTTCGACATTCGACTAGGGCTTCAATCAAATGAACTGAATGTGCTTGATGCACAGACCGCAACACTGAATCACTCATTGATTTAACACAAAAGCCGCAACAAGATCAATACAATTGAAAATATCTACAATCAATTAAAGAATCTTTGCGAAGGTCTAAATTTATACAAACATTCCCAGACCAGTCTGTATGTCAATGTGGAACCACAAATCGAAAATCGACAACTAGAAATAGTGCAAAAACTATTAATGCCTTGACTCGTTTGTCGATATCACGGCATGAAATGAAAAGCGACATAAAAAATTTAACAAGCCACAGCATACAGCAATGCACAATGGGTTGAATAAATCAAAATGTAAAAAAAAATTTAAAAGTTAAATAAGCGAAATTTTTTGTTTGTTTGTTTCGTATAGACTCAAAAACGTCTGAACCGATTACCTTGAAATTTTCACAGATTGTGAAGGTTGGTCTGAAAGGAAACATAGGCTATATAAATTTTTGATATCGGGAGGGGGCGGACCCTCCCCCTTACCCCCAAAGAACTATCCAAAAATAAAAGTGGACCGATAGTGACAGTATGGGATTCAAATGAAAGCTATTCAAGAGCAGAGTACCAATTTCATAATAAAAGTAGGGTCCAAGTATCTGGAGAGCCGCCCCAGCCCCCAAAACCCCTTTAAATAGGTTTATTTGATGATCATGACAATATGGGACTCAAATGAAAGGTATTCGGGAGTAGATTACGAATATGGTCAGGAAGTAGGAACAGACTTTATAATTTATTGATAACGGAAGGGGGCGGACCCCCCACCGGTACCCCAAAAACACTACCCAAAATCAAAAGTGGACCAATATGGACAATATGGGTATCAACTGAAAGGTATTCGGGAGTAGATTACGAATATGGTCAGGAACTAGGAATAGTCTTTATAATTTATTGATAACGGAAGGGGGCGGACCCACCACCGGTACCCCAAAAACACCACCCAAAATCAAAAGTGGACCGATAAGGACAATATGGGTATCAAATGAAAAGTATGCGGGAGTAGATAACGAATCTGGCATACAAATTCATGTCAAAGTATAGGGGGTTACCCCATCCCCACAAAAACGCACAAGATGGGCGGGCACATTCGCCAATCACGGATATATAAGACTCGGTTTGTTTATTCCGTATAGTTTGAAAAACGGCAGAAACGATTTTCTCGAAATTTTCGCATATTGTGTAGGTTGATCTTGAAGGAAACATAGGCTATATAATTTTTCGGTATCGGAAGGGGGACGGACCCTCCCCCTTATGGCAAAAACACAACCCAAAGTCAAAAGTAGACCGATCGGGACAATATAGGTATCAAATGAAAGGTATTGGAGAGTAGAATACGAATATGGTATTAAAATTTGAGCCTAAGTACCCGTCGGGCAGCCCCAACCCCAAAACTGGCCCCAAACAGACATATTGGACGTTCATTTCAATATGGGGCTCAAATGAAAGGTATTCAGGAGTAGATTTCAAATCTAGCATACAAAATCAAATCGAAGTATAGGGAATCATGCCACCCCTCAAAGACGCCATTAGACATGCCACACAGCAAGCGTTACCATGGACTTACTGATAGGCAAGCTCCGTGAACATTTTATTTACCGTTCGGGACCGGTCAAGTGGTCGCCTAGATCGTGCGATTTACCGCCTTTAGACTATTTTATGTGAGGCTATGTTAAAGCTCATATCTGTAGAGACAAGGTCGCAGTTGACAAGGTCGCATTGGAAGACAACATTGAGACATCTATTCCTGAGATACCGGCGGAAAGAGTATGTAAAAATTGGACTAAGCGGATGAACCATTTGAGGCGCAGTCACGGTCAATATTTGCATGAAATAACCTTCAAACATTAAATTATATGGACCATACTTTCGTTTCCAATAGAGATTTATGAATTTTTCTGAATTTCATGTATTTTTTAACTTTCCTATAGCTCTTAAAAAAGCATCCTTCTTAATCTCAAAGCATTTTTGTTTGTTTAACATAACCCAGGGTGAGACAGCATTCTGCAACAGACAGAATTAAGCTTTTTTATTTTCCCAAAACTCTACAATATTCGAAACATTTAAGACCATTATGCAGTGGCTTTTATATTTAAAAAAAAAAAAGAAGACAACATGAAAACAAAATACAAAACTTGCAAATTATTCCCTTCGGAAACCTCAATATTAACTACAGACCCCAAAACACTTGTGTCCATTGGAATTTTTTTGGTAAATTAGGAGAAAGACAACGCGAATGAGAGTAAGAGAAGGAAGACTAGCCAAAAGCCAAATTGAAGCAAAGAAGGCAAAAAAAACACACACACACACACACAAAACGACAACAAACTATTCAAAAAGATGGCATTTTTGGCACAGGTACAACAACCGACTCGAAAAGAAATACTGCGATATAAAATTCACAAAAGCAACAGCAACAACTGAAATCGAACCGACAACATACGCAAACACCAACAGCAGCAAATGAAACAAACACATACACAAGCAACAAGCCCGTATGTACCAACTAAATAAGAGGGTCTTGCCTTTTATTATGAAACAAAATTCATTCAATTAGTCCATAATTTAGAAGCGAAATCAGGGAAACGATCTATACGGGGACTATGTCAAAATAAAAATTATTCTTAGATTTGTTTCTTCGTGAGATAGGTAAAATCCAAAGTGTCCCCACTATGTTTGTGGACGATATTGTAATTGTTTTTTATTTTTGCAAAACTGATTATGTGGTCCCCATAACTTTTAGGGTAAGTTAACAGCCATCGTGGCTGTTGATTATTCTATGAGTGTAAATTGATTTATAGACAAATTCTGGGCCCATTCAGCATGGATAATAGTGATCATAAGTGAATTATTAACATTCAAAATTTCCGCCAAATAGAATAGAAAACAAGTAAAAAGGTGTAAAGTTCGGCCGGGCCGAACTTTGGATACCCATCACCTCGGTACGTAAACCACCTTTCGTCAAAATCCCCTGGAAAATGCATACCTTATGCCTAACCCCATAGTAGCTATATCGAAATATGTTTCGATTTAAACAAAATACTAATAAATACAAGTCATTGTTCAATTATGCATAACAAAATATTGGTCTTTTTAGTAGCTATATCTAAAAACAAACCTATCTGAACCATCGAAAAGCCTAACATAAGTCACTGTGTCAAATTTCAGTGAAATCGGATTATAGATACGCCTTTTATGGGGCCAAGAATTTTAATCGAGATATCGGTCTATATGGCAGCTATATCCAAATCTGGACCGATTTGGGCCAAGTTGCAGAAAAATGTCGAAGAGCCCAACACAACTCACCGTGCAGAATTTCGGCGACATCGGACAATAAATGCGCTTTTTATGGGCCCAAAACCTTAAATCGGGAGATCGGAATATATGGCAGCTATATCCAAACCTAGACCGATCTGAGCCAAATTGAAGAAGGATGTCGAAGGTCCTAATACAACTCACTGTCCTAAATTTTGGCGACATCAAACAATAAATGAGCTTTTTATGGGCCCAAAACCTTAGAACGGCGGATCGGTCTATATGGCAGCTATATTCCAATCTGGGTCAAATTGAAGAAGGATGTCGGAGGGCCCAACACAGCGCAATGTCCCAAATTTTAGCAAAATCTGATAGTTAATGTGGCTTTTATGGGCCTAAGACCCTAAATCGGCGGATCGGTCTATATGGGGGTTATATCAAGATATAGTCCGGTATAGCCAATCTTTAACCATAACCTCCTTATATACAAACCATATTCAAATCTCGATCGATCTAGGCCAAATTGCAAAAATATGTCGAGGGGTTAAATTTAACTCACTGTCCCAAATTTCGACGACATGGGACAATAAATGCGCTTTTTATGGGCCCAAAACCTTAAATCGAGAGACCGGTCTATATGGCAGCTACATCCAAATCTGGACCGATCTGGCCCAAATTGAAGAAGGACGTCGAAGGGCCCAACTCAACGCACTGTCCCAAATTTTAGCAAAATCTGATAATTAAAGTGGCTTTTATGGGCCTAAGACCCTAAATCGCCGGATCGGTCTATATGAGGGGCTATATCAAAATATAGTCCGATATAGCCAATCTTCGAACATAGCCTCCTTATATACAAACAATTACAAGCGTGCTAAGTTCGGCCGAGCCGAATCTTATATACCCTCCCCCATGGATCGCATTTGTCGAGTTCTTCTATATAATTTTCGGTGTCGGAAGGGGGACGGACCCTTCCCCTAAAGCCAAAAACTCAACCCAAAATTAAAAGTTGACCGATCGGGACAATATGGGTATCAAATGAAAGGTATTGGAGAGTAAAATACGAATACGGTATTAAAATTTAAGTCTAAGAACCCATCGGGCCGCCCCCACCCCAAAACTCCCCAAACTGACATATTGGATGTTAATTTCTATATGGGGCTCAAATAAAAGGTATTCTGGAGTAGATTTTGAATCTGGCATATAAAATCATATCGAAGTATAGGGGGTCACGCCACCCCTCAAAAACGCTATTAGGCCCCTTATTACTATATGATACTTGGCTGAATCGATTTTCTAAAAATGTTCATAGATTGTGAACATTTGTCTGGAAGGAAACATAAGCTATATAATTTTTAGATATCAGGTGGAGGCAGACCCTCCCCCTTACCCTCAACACACCACCCATATCCAAAAGTGGTCCGATAGGCACTTATTGTACCGATAGGCACTTATTGATATCAAATGAATTATTGGAGACCAGAAAACGAATATGGTATTAAAATTTGGGTTCAAGCAGTCAGGTCCTGGGTTTGAACGGCGTCGGACTCGGCTCTTTGGAGAAAATTTTTTAAATTACCATGCATGACATTGTAACTCGCAAATGTCGCCCACATTAAGAGGGGATAAACACCACCTATGTTCTCGCCAGGATTCGAACGCATTCAGCGTCATTGGCTACAATGGCACGAAATCGATATCCGCATACAGGGCGAAGTGTCTCCACCCTAAAAAGATATAAGAAAGTTAAAGAAGAAGCAGCGGAGCGGGCCCCGCTCGGCAAGTAATCTATATCCGACGATATTTGAACGTAGTATTAATAAAATAAGTAATTATTGTTCGATTTTGCCGGAATTAGGGACAGTTATTTGTAATAGACACCTTGATATCCTAAGCGAATATAATTTAGATCAGACCTTATTAAGATAAAAGCACCACATGATCCATTTCCCCAATTTAAGGTCTTTCACTGTTATTGGCAGCAATGAGTTGCATTTGACTCTTCGCCATTCGTTCCGAAAATCTTGCCTGATATGGTCCAAATCGGATCTTAATTTGATATAATTGTATACAGACTGGCCTCTGAATAAACGTTCCCCAAAAACCCGAAGTTTTTGGTTTGCAACAAATCACATATTATTTATAAAAGTTTTTGTAAACTGCACAATGATTGACTGCATGGACATGGGCAGAAACTAGTGTGTAAACCAAAACACCCTTACGCTTAACATATTGACTTTGAATACCAGCGAGGCCCAGTATCCATGGTGCCAATTGCTTCCACTTTCATTATTCTTCGAACAGCAGACATGGCCGAAACTTTTGAACTATTAACCCATGGTCATGGTTCGACGATCTTTCAAAGTTTAATCATGCCAAAGTGCACTTCCTTCCGTTTCCTTCTAAAGCAAGCTAAATACGACAATAATACAAATAATAATAGCAATACATTTGTATGGGTGTAATGCAATGGGTGAAGAAAACAAAACATATACGCACACACACACACACACATGCATTCACTCAAGCCAAATAGTAGTTGCGGCCCATGCAGAGAGAAAAAAATGAACAAAAATTCAATAGATGTTCGCTTTGATTGCTCGTTTGCCGGCGGTAGTTGGCGCTTTTTTTCCATTTTATCTCTTTGCCTGTTTTGTTTTGTTCTTTTCTCTGTTTGGTCCGTCCATCCGTTTGTCCGGCTGTTTGTTGTTTGTTAAATAATATGAAAATGGGGTGGAGTCTGTAAATCCAATAGATTACGGACGGCCACGACCACGATGGCTAGAGAAGTGCAAAAAACAAAAAATTAAAAAAAAAACTCTCACACACACCGTGCCATCAAAAAAGAAAAAGCAAAACTGGCGTATACAACAACAATGCACAAAAGTGATGGCTGAGGGCTGCATAACAACAACAGTTGCTGTGACATCAAACATATTTCACAACAAAAGATATGTGCGTGTGTGTGTGTGTGGAACATGTTGTTATTTGTTTTGCTTATTTCCTACCCCCATCAAGGCAATCGTAATCATCATCATTACCATCAACGTAATTGTCAAAATCATCAGCATCAGCAACCATAGCCATCAACATCGTCATTATGATCGCTGTCATTTTGTAGCCGACTACACGGCAGCTTCTTCTCGACTCCGTTGCATATCTTCTTGTTTTGTTGTTCTTGTTGCTGTTGTTGGCCGGAAATAGGCTAGGAAATGACTGTTTTTGCTCTCGCTCTCGTTTGTTTATGGCAATCAGCAAAAAGTTTGTTGAACACCGTAACGAAACGAAATGCCAAAAAATTACAGCAACAATGCCAACAAAAACAACAACAACAACAAAAAGTATCAAAAGATAGACAAACGAAACTTCAGCCAAACTAAAATAAACTAATCTATGAGTAATAAACCTCTTTATTAGGCAACAAAATGCTCCGGCTTCCCTCTCCTAGACTCTTGAATACTGCACAAGCGAATGTAGTCTAGCGAACCGACATACAAGACAGTTGGAAAGACAGACGGACATGTTACGTTCATTGCTAAAATGTTTGTTGTGCACATATGCGAGAAAAAAAATGATTCCAACTATAAACAGTGGGACGGAGCAAACAATTCATAGCACCAAAATTTATAACCTGGTTGATAAGGCTAAACTGCTGGTTGACTCGGTTGATAAGGCTAACCTGCTGGCTGTTATGTTTGCGGGAAATTCTTCCCGCCAGAGATCGCATTTTAAGAGTTGTTCTAGATGGAATATTCACCCAATGAATATATTGGGTTGCCCAAAAAGTAATTGCGGATTTTTTAAAAGAAAGTAAATGCATTTTTAATAAAACTTAGAATGAACTTTAATCAAATATACTTTTTTATACCCACCACCGAAGGATGGGGGTATATTCATTTTGTCATTCCGTTTGCAACACATCGAAATATCCATTTCCGACCCTATAAAGTATATATATTCTTGATCAGCGTAAAAATCTAAGACGATCTAGGCATGTCCGTCCGTCTGTCCGTCTGTCTGTTGAAATCACGCTACAGTCTTTAAAAATTGAGATATTGAGCTGAAATTTTGCACAGATTCTTTTTTTGTCCATAAGCAGGTTAAGTTCGAAGATGGGCTATATCCCCCCCCCCATATAGACCGATCCGCCGATTTAGGGTCTTAGGCCAATAAAAGCCACATTTATTATCCGATTTTGCTGAAATTCGGGACAGTGAGTTTTGTTAGGCCCCTCGACATCCTTCGTCAATTTGGCTCAGATCGGTCCAGATTTGGATATAGCTGCCATATAGACCGACCCTCCGATTTAGGGTCTAAGGGCCATAAAAGCCACATCTTTTATCCGATTCCACTGAAATTCGGGACAGTGAGTTGTGTTAGGCCCTTCGACATCCTTTGTCAATTTGGCCCAGATCGGTTCAGATTTGGATATAGCTGGCATATAGACCGATCCTCCGATTTATGGTCTAAGGCCCATAAAAGCCACATTTATTACCCGATTTTGCTGAAATTTGGGACAGTGAGTTTTGTTAGGCCCTTCGACATCCTTCGTCAATTTGGCTCAGATCGGTTCAGATTTGGATATAGCTGCCATATAGACCGACCCTCCGATTTAGGGTCTAAGGGCCATAAAAGCCACATCTTTTATCCGATTCCACTGAAATTCGGAACAGTGAGTTGTGTTAGGCCCCTCGACATCCTTTGTCAATTTGGCCCAGATCGGTTCAGATTTGGATATAGCTGCCATATAGACCGATCCTCCGATTTATGGTGTTAGGCCCATAAAAGCCACATTTATTACCCGATTTTGCTGAAATTTGGGACAGTGAGTTGCGTTAGGCCCTTCGACATCCTTTGTCAATTTGGCCCAGATCGGTTCAGATTTGGATATAGCTGCTATATAGACCGATTTCTTGATTTAAGGTTTTGGGCCCATAAAATGCTCATTTATTGTCCATGTCGCCGAAATTTGGGACAGTGAATTAAGTTAAGCTCCTTGACATACATCTGCAATATCGCACAGATCGGTCCAAATTTAGATATAGCTGCCATATAGACCGATATCTAGGTTTTAGGTTTTGGGGCCATAAAGACGCATTTATTGTCCGATGTCGCTGAAATTTGAGACAGTGAGTTTAGTTAGGCTCTTCGACGTCCTTTTTCAATTTTGCCCAGATCGATCCAGATTTGAATATAGCTGCCATGTAGACCGATCTCTCGATTTAAAGTCTTTGCCCCATAAAAAACGCATTTATAATCCAATTTCACTGAAATTTTACATAGTAACTTATGTTAGGCTTTTCAACATCCGTGTCGTATATGGTTCAGATCGGTTAATTTTTAGATATAGCTACTGTACTTATTAGTATTTGGTCCAAATCGGAACATGTTTTGATATAACTGATATGGGTCATAAGGTATGAAATTTTCACCGAATTTTGATGAAAGGTGGTTTACATATATACCCGAGGTGATGGGTATCCTAAGTTCGGCCCGGCCGAACTTAACGCCTTTTTACTTGTTTACACTTTTTTTCTAAAGCAAGCCAAAAGTAACAGCTGATAACTGACAGAAGAAAGAATGCAATTACAGAGTCACAAGCTGTGAAAAAATTTTCAACGCCGACTATATGAAAAATCCGCAATTACTTTTGGCAACCCAATAGATAGGAGTATAACAAGGCTCTGTCCTTTCTCCTTATATATGTTTCGGATCGTCGTAAAATTCTACGGCGATTTAAGGATGTCCGTGTGTCTGTACGTCTGTCCGTCTATCCGTATGTCCGTCTGTCCGTCTGTCTGTTGTAATCTCTCTAGAGCCTTAAAAAAATGAGATATTGAGCTGAAATTTGGCACATATACGTCTTTTTGATGCACGCTAGTTAAGTTCTTGAATGGGACAAATCGGACCATATTTGGATATAGCTGCTATATAGACCGATCTCCCGGTAAAGGGTCTGAAGACCATATCTCCCGATAAAGAGTCTGAAGACCATAAAAGCTTTATTTATCACCCGATTTCGCTAAAATTTGCAATAGCGAGTTATTTTAATCCTCCCGACATCTGACTTAAATATGGACTAGATCGGACTATATTGAGATATAGCCGCCATATAGACCAATCTCCCGATAAAGGGTCGGAAGACCATAAAAGCTTTATTTATTGCCCGATTTCGCTGAAATTTGCAACAGTGAGTTATTTTAAGCCTCCCAACATCTGACCTGAATATGGACTAAATCGGAGTATATTTAGATATAGCTACTATATAGACCGATCTCCCGATAAAGGGTCTGAAGCCCATAAAAGCTTTGTTTACTACCCGATTAAGCTGAAAATTACAACAATGGGTTATTTTAAGCCTCCCGACATCTGGCTTAAATATGGTTCAAATCGGACTATATTTAGATATAGCTGCCATATAGACCGATCTCCCGATAAAGGGTCTGACGGCTATAAAAGCTTTAATTTTTATCCGATTTTGCTGAAATTTGGAATAATGGGTAGTTTTAAGCTTCCCGACATCTGATCAAGATATGGACTAGATCGGTTCATATTTAGATATGGCTGCCATATAGACCGATCTCCCGATATAGGGTCTGAAGCTCGTTAAAGCTTTATTTATTGCCCGATTTCGCTGAAATTTACAACAATGGGTTATTTTAGGCCTCTGACTTGAATTTGGTTCAGATCGGATTATATTTAGATATAGCTGTCATATAGACCGATCTCCCGATAAAGGGTCTGAAACTAATAGAAGCTTTATTTATTACCCGATTTTGCTGAAACTTAAAACAGTGGGCTATTTTAAGACGCCCGACATCTGACCTAAATATGGATTAGATCGGACTATACTTAGATATAGCTACAATATGGACCGATCTCCCGATAAAGGGTTTGAAGACCATAAAGGCTTTTTTATTACCCGATTTCGCTGAAATTTGCAACAGTGAGTTATTTTAAGTCGCCCGATATCTGACCTAAATATGGTTGAGATCGGTCTTTATTTACATATAGCTGTCATATAGACCGATCTCCCGATAAAGGGTCTGAAGCCCATAAAAGCTTAATTTATTACCTGATTTTGCTGAAATTTAAAACAATGGGTTATTTTAAGCCTCCCGACATCGGACCTCAATAAGGTTCAGAGCGGACTATATTTAGATATAGTTGTCATATAGACCGATCTCCCGATAAAGGGTCGGAAGACCATAAAAGCTTTATTTATTGCCCGATTTCGATGAAATTTGAGACAGTGAGTTATTTTAAGCCGCCCGACATCTGACCTAAATATGGTTCAGATCGGACTATATTGAGATATAGCTGCCATATAGGCCGATCTCCAGATAAAGGGTCTAAAGCCCATAAAAGCTTTATTTTTTAACCGATTTAGCTGAAATTTAAAATATTGAGTAGGTTAGAACCTCCCCACGTCCGACCTAAATATGGTTCTGATCGGACCTTACTTAAATATAGCTGCCATATAAACCGATCTGCCGATAAGGGGACTGAAGCCCATAAAATCCTTATTTATTACCCGATTTCGCTGAAAATTTAAACAGTGAGTTTTTCTGATCTTCCCGATATCCAACCTTAAAGTGGTTCAGTTCGGTTTATAATTGGATATATCTGCCAAAAAGACCAAAATTTTGTTCTACAAAATTGAATGGTGACATAAATATTAAACCATTCAATGTCCGTGGCGAATTTGAGTGCATAAGTTATCCAATTTTCCCCGGATTGTGACGAAAGGGGATTTACACTTATATACCCGAGGTGGTGGGTATTCCAAGTTAGGCCTGGCCTAACTTAATGCCTTTCTACTTGTTTTCACTGACTATCTATTGGGTCTGGCGTCGAATCAGATCAACTCGTTCGAGGATGACAACAAACTCTGTCATTCATTTTCATTCGGCCATAGACCGAGTCTACGATAGATTGAAGACAGGAGGCGGATTATGCATCTAACACTCTGCCAGGAGTTACTAGGCATTTCTGAGTGGGATCGAATGACTGGAATGGATTTTAATGTACCCAAGACCCAGTGCTGTTTGATGTCCCACAAACGATTCACAGACACTTTACAATCGTAGATATCTATCGACGGTCAAGCAGTTAGAGGCTCTTGATGTTCTGGGCATGAAGATTCAATGTGATGTCCGTTGGTCCAAAACATATATTCGAAGTGTCGAAGGAAGCATTCAAGTTCATGGGCTTTCTTAAGCGAAGTAAGAAATATTTCACTCGCTCAGATCTTCCTAATATCTACACTACGTACATCAAACTGAGTATGGAATATAACTCGCAATTATGGGCCGGAACTTCAAAATCATCCCTGCTTTTCCAGAAGCGGTTGTTGGGTGTTGATTTGACATGGTAGGGTATCCAACTCCAATGTTTCCCTTGAATCTCGTTGAAATGTGGGTTATGTGTCTCTGTTCCATCAATTCTTGCAGGGTGTGTGTTCTTCGGAAATCAGTCTTCTGATTCCTGACTTGAGATGGTTTGTCAGAAATACAAAATTTCCTGAATCATTCACCGGTTAGTAATGGATTGGCCAGCTGATCGGACCATTCACTATCAAGAGAATGTTCGCATGTGGAATCGACTTCTGGCAGATTTCTTTCCCGCTACCAATGACATCCATAAATTCAAAACAAATGTCAACAAACACTACTCCCTCTTTCCCCCCCTCCGATCTTTAACTATCCTCTCCAACGCAATGCACTGCATATTAAGGGGATATCCCCTGCATGTTGCTTAACTATGAAACCAAGTTTGTAAAGGCTAAGTTTCGCCAAGCAGAATCTTAGGTATATCCTCCATAAATTTTACTAAAGTTCTGTTTAAACCCAATCGGTTAATGAGGTTTCTAGAGCCATCAGAATTCAAATTGGGCAAAATTTGGTAGAGTCATAGGCCAATTTGAATGAAAATTAAGTCCCCTAGAGGCTTAAGAATTCAAATCGGGGTTCAGTTTCAGATGAAGCACTTAATTTGGCATTCATCAATATCAGCTGATTTGGATGTATGATGTTGTTGGCTGAAAATGTTTCTTTGTGACTTCTTCATGCGAAAATTCCAAGCCATACACTGTGCCTACATTCGCATTCAGGTACAATCACACAACAGCAACTTCACTTACGAAACACACATGAATGCAGCAAAACAGCAGCAAACAACATACGAGCGTGTCCATGTGTTGTTGTGCTAGATGTCAATGTGTTTGTGTTGGTGTTAGGTAATGGTGATTGTTGTGTTTACCATCATACAGCAGCAACAGAGATTATCTGCAGTGGGTGATGTTTGGCTCGATGATTGGTGATGGCTTTGTTTGTCTTGCTGCTCCAAATTTCGGCCCTATCCTATACGCTGTTGTTGTGATTGTTGTTGTTGATGTTGTTAGAGCGTTGAGACATATCTCCGTTTTTATTATGCCTTTGATATACAAAACTATGCATTGCATAATTGCGTTTGGCATCCAAAAGTAAGCATTTCGAAAATGAATGACTTGGTCAGAGAAGAACCGAGGGAGAGAGACAGAGAGAATGAGAAGAAAACCGAGACACAGCCAAACAAAACCGATTGGTATCTTTGAAATTTTTGGCTGGCAACGTGAGTATTAATAAAATAAATTAGATTATATGCGGCAGTTCATATTCCCAGCCACCCTCAACTGCAGGTCTAATACTTCAATCTATAAAAATGAACTACAGCATCGACCGCAGTTCATATATCAAACACCAACACTGCTGGGACAACAAAAACCGATTTTTTGCGGTCAGAGAAATCTCTTTGCTTTAGTGATTGAAAAGTAAATTAAAATTAAAATTTGGATAGAGTTGGTCTTTAAGCTTGAATGCGAACAATTTTCAATAAAGTGTTAAGCAAACTTGATTGTTTGTAATTTGAATACCCTACACCACTAGTGTGGAAGATCTAAAACTACCCACTGTTTAAAATTTCAACGAAATCGGGTAATAAATACAGTTTTTATGGGCTTCAGACACTTTATCGGCAGATCGGTCAATATGGCAGCTATATCAGGATATAGCCCGATCTGACACATATTTTGGTCCTATGTTGAGAGGCGTTAAACTACTCACTGTTTCAAATTTTTTTGCTGAACTCATAAACGATGAACCCACATGATTTTGTATTTCAAGCCTACTGAAGAGCGAGACACTGAAGAAGAAATAAAATGCACAAGTTACTGTTGAGTAGATAAAAATATTACCAAGCATACAGTGTTTGGTAATACTTATTTTTATCTGGAATTCATTGCCGCTACAGTGAGATATAAGAAATAATTCGGTACGTACAATCGCCTGCCATGGAATTGCTCATCTGGTTGTCTTGTTATCCGTTTAACTTAGTTCTCAATTGTCTCATACAATGCTGTATTTTTAACGAAGAGTTCAGTTCTTGAAATACTCTACATTCTACTCTGCTCTAAAAAGCTAGCACGGGTGCCGTATGATTGATTTTGAGCAGGACAGGCAGCATTGTTACTCATACGACCGGCAGCACCTTTACGAAATACACACTATCATCATTGTTGGGGTCATGGGGGTATATTCATTTTGTCATTCCGTTTGCAACACATCGAAATATCCATTTCCGACCCTACAAAGTACATATATTCTTGATCAGCGTAAAAATCGAAGACGGTCTAGCCATGTCCGTTTGTATGTCCGTCCGTCTGTCCGGCCGTCTGTCCGACCGTCTGTACGACCGTCTGTCCGTCTATCTGTTGCAATCACGCTATAGTCACTAAATATTGAGATATTGAGCTGAAACTTTGCCCAGATTCTTTTTTTGTCAATAAGCATACTAAGTTCGAAGATGGGCTATATCGGACTATATCTTGATGTAGCCCCCATATAGACCGATCAACCGATTTGGGGTCCTAGGCCCATAAAAGCCACATTTATTATCCGATTTTGCTAAAACTCGAAACAGTTACTTGTGTTAGGCCCTTCGACGTCCTTCTTCAATTTGGCCCAGATTGGTCCAAATTTGGATATAGCTGCCATATAGACCGATCCTCCGATTTAGGGACTAAGGCGAATAAAAGCCACATTTAATATCTGATTTTGCTAAAATTTGAGACAGTGAGTTATGTTGGGCCCTTCAACATTTTTCTTCAATTTGGCTCAGATCGGTTCAGATTTGGATATAGCTGACATATAGACTGAACTCTCGATTTAAGGTTTTCGGCCCATAAAAGACGCATTTATTGTCCGATGTCTTCCAAATTTAAGACAGTGAGTTATGTTGGGCCCTTCGACATCGTTCTTCAATTTGGATCAGATCGGTTCAGATTTGCATATAGCTGACATATAGACCGATCCTCCGATTTAGGGACTAAGGCGAATAAAAGCCACATTTAATATCTGATTTTGCTAAAATTTGAGACAGTGAGTTATGTTGGGCCCTTCAACATTTTTCTTCAATTTGGCTCAGATCGGTTCAGATTTGGATATAGCTGACATATAGACTGAACTCTCGATTTAAGATTTTGAGCCAATAAAAGACGCATTTATTGACCGATGTCTCCCAAATTTGGGACAGTGAGTTATGTTTGGCCCTTCGACATCGTTCTTCAATTTGGATCAGATTGGTTCAAATTTGGATATAGCTGACATATAGACCGATCTCTTGATTTAAGGTATTGAGCCAATAAAAGACGCATTTTTTGCCTGTTATCGCTGAAATTTGAGACAGTGAGTTGTGTTAGGAATATCGACATCCTTCTTTAATTTTGCTCAGATCGGTTAAGATTTGGATATAGCTGCCATATAGACCGATCCTCCGGTTTAGGGTATTAGGCCCACATTTATTATCCGATATTGATGAAATTCGAGACAGTGAATTGTGTAAGGCCCATCGACATCCTTCGTTAAATTGGCTCAGATCGGTCCAGATTTGGACATAGCTGCCATATAGATCGATCCTCCGATTTATGATGTAAGGCCCATAAAAGCCACATTCATTATCCGATTTTGCTGAAATTTGGGACAGTGAGTTCTGTTAGGCCCTTTGACATATTTCTTCAATTTGGTCAAGATCGGTTCAGATTTGGATATAGCTGCCATATAGACCGATTTCTTGATTTATGGTTTTGGGACCATAAAATGCTCATTCATTGTCCGATGTCGCCGAAATTTGGAACAGTGAGTTAAGTTAAGCCCCTTGACACACTTCTGCAATATCAGATTTGAATATAGCTGCCATATAAACCGATCTCACGATTTAAGGTTTAGGGCCCATAAAAGAGGCATTTATTGTCCGATGTCGCCGAAATTTGGGACATTGCTTTGTGTTAGGCTCTTCGACATGTTTATGCAACTTGGCCCAAATCGGTCCAGATTTGGATATAGCTGCCATGTAGACCGATATCTCGATTTAAAGTCTTGGCCCCATAGAAGGCGCATTTATAATCCGATTTCACTGAAATTTGAGACAGTGAGTTGTATTAGGACTATCGACATCCTTCTTTAATTTGGCTCTGATCGATTCAGATTTGGATATAGTTGCCATATAGATCGATCCGCCGATTTGGGGTCTTAGGCGAATAAAAGCCACATTTATTGTCCGCTTTTGCTAAAATTTGGGACAGTGAGTTAAGTTGGGTCCTTCGACATCCTTCTTCAATTTGGCTCAAATCGGTCCAGATTTGAATATAGCTGCCATATAGGCCGATCTCTCGATTTAAAATTTTGCACCCATAAAATGGGCATTTATTGTCCGATGTCGCCGAAATTTGGCACAGTGACTTGTGTTCGGCTCTAGGATTTTATTTTAGTTACATGGAGTTTCTTCGGAGAAGTTTCTTAGAATTTCTTTGTAGATTACGTTTTTGCTATACGATTTTAACTTTTCATCCATACCAATGAACCCACCCTAATATATATTACATGTTATGTATTTTCATTTGTCCACCGTAGCGCAGGGGTTAGCATGTCCGCCCATGACGCTGATTTCCTGGATACGAACCCTGGCGAGAACATTAGGAAAAATTCAGCGGTGGTTAGCTCCTCCTAATACTGACGACATATGTGAGCTATAAGGCCATGTAAAAACTTCTCCCCAAAGAGGTGTCGCACTGCAGCATGCCGTGCAGATTTGGCTGTAAAAAGGAGGTCCCTTATCATTGAGCATAAACTTGAAGCGGACAGTACTCATTGCCACCGTAGCGCAGAGGTTACCATGTCCGCCTTTGACGCTGAACGCCTGGGTTCGAATCCTTGCGAGACCATCAGAAAAAAATTTTCAACGGTGGTTTTCCCCCTCCTAATGCTGGCTACATATGTGAGGTACTATGCCATGTAAAACTTCTCTCCAAAGAGGTGTCGCACTGCGGCATGCCATTCGGACTCGGCTATAATAAGGAGGCGCCGTAGCGCAGAGTACTCAGAGGCCACCGTAGCGCAGAGGTTTCCATGTCCGCCTATGACGCTGAACGCCTGGTTTCGAATACTGGCGAGACCATCAGAAAAAAAATTTCAGCGGTGGTTTTCCTCTCCTAATGCTGGCTACATTTGAGAGGTACTATGCCATGTATAACTTCTCTCCAAAGAGGTGGCGTACTGCGGCATGCTCTTCGGACTCGGCTATAAAAAGGAGGCCCCATATCATAGAGCTTATAACTTCAATCGGACTGCACTCATTGATATTTGAGAAGTTTACCCCTGGTATTGAATTCGTTGTACTTGCAGCTCAATATCTCAATTTTCAAAGACTGTAGAGTGATTATAACTGACTGGTGGCCAGACGGACGGACAGAAGCAAGCACTTCGTTAGGGTCACTAAGGATATTTCTTAGGGTCACTAAGGATATTTCTATCGATTGTATGGTGGTGTGTGGAAAAATCATAAACTTATACTGCCAGTTGCCATAGGCATTGAACTTGTTGATTACATTCCCAACTGTCTGCCCCATTGGTAAGGCTTAAATTTGACTTTGGCTGCTTAATTGATGAACAATTAACACTTTTGTTCCCCCTAAATGGTCAACATTTCTTTGCAGTTTGAATTCATACGAATCCGTCTGCAGCTCATTTCAAAACCCATCGTGCACGTCACATGGTAGACATGTAGCAGAGCCTGTTGCTTTTTCAAGTGCCCCTGGGTTGTTGCAACTTTGTGCGAGCAACATATAGCGCAACAGCAGTAGCGCTGAACAGCGCCGTGTTATAATTGACTCTGCCATTGCTAAATGCCATCAAATGAAAATCTCAAGAATTCCTACATTTCGACGACATTCGTTGTGCTTGTAGCCATTCTCGCTAGCTTTATCGTACTCTACACTCTACTCTGTTGTGCTTCTGCTTCTGTGGTGTTGCGCTCTTTGCTTACTTCGTTTATCAATTACAATTCAATTTATTTGGTTTCGCCTCGTATCGATACATACAATTAGACTTGGAAATCATTTGCAAAGTTGGACGGACATAGCAGACGGACGTTTGACAGACGCACGGGCGGATATCGAGGCACGACAGTGAAATCGAATAAAAAAAAAACCACTAAACTAAGCAACATGAACCCATGCAAAGCAAAGCCAATATCATCACTGCCAAAAAGCAAAGCAGTAGCAGCTAGTGAATATTTTCATATGACAGCAGCCACCAAATAAATCGAAGACCAAAAATAAATTCATTGCATTACGTGTGGCGGATGGCTCGGAGACGCCACCGCCACCTTCATCTGTAGGAAAAACCGCCGCTTTCCCTGAATGGCAAGAAGCAATTGAGCAGAACATGGAGGTGGGTAGGAAGTAGAAACAGAAGCGGCAGACGGCATCTGTCTATTGCATATTTATGAATCCAATTCAATCCGGCCGATCGTCCGACCTCCTTCGCCCCCCCCCCCCCCCCCCCGCCCCTCCCTGTCATTGTCTAGAGCAGAGAGAACGCTGAATAGCACCGAGCCATTCATTTCGATATTTCGTTCGATTTTAATACAAAAAAAAAAGAAATCCGAAAAATCCAAACGTATTGAAGTTGGCTAAAGATTTATTATTTGCGTATAGTTTATGAATTGCGAATGCACAAATGCGTCTAGCGTCTGAGCACAATCAAAACTCACATCCACAAACACTATCAACTATTCCAAATGAAACCAATCTGTATGCTGATACATGCGTGTGTGGATAAGCGATAAATACAATCGTTAACTTAAATTTTTCAGTTTTCTTGGAAAAAAGTTAAATAAAAAAACACTCGATTTAGGGCAAAATGTTTAAAGATTTATGTGAAATCCAACTCGAGGTACTAAGTGCCAAATTTTTATATCACACCAGCTGGACCGGGCTTGCTCCGCTGCGCCTTCTTTTACTTAATATGGAACAAAATTTTCCTTGCAATATTTACGCTTTTTACGTCCTCAAAACCTTAAATCGAGAGATCGGTCTATATGGTAGCTATATTCAAATCTGGACCGATCTGGGCCTAATTCAAGAAGGATATCTAGGGGCTTAACACAACTCACTGTCTAATATTTTTGCAAAATCGGACAATTAGTGAGCCTTTTATGGGTCCAAAACATTAAATCGAGAGATCGGTCTATATGGCAGCTACTAGCTGACCCGGGCCCGCTCCGCTGCGCCTTCTTTTACTTTATATGGAACAAAATTTTCCTTGGAATATCTATTTTCGGCAATTATAGAGCTTTTAGTGAAATATCATGATATTCTCATGATGTCTGATTTAGGGGTGTTTTCGGGGGTCAAATGGTCCCCCCGACACTTGGCCCTAAAAAAATATCAGCATCGTGCTCTTCTCTCAAACAGCATTTATTTAAACCCCATATTGCCATTGATTTTCAGGAGGAGTTTACAGGATGAGGCGTCCCCCAAACACATGGTCCCAAAATTGGTTATCAAATTCGTTTTCTAATCTCAATTACCTCCCATTTGAGCCACATATTGGCATGGTCGAAAAATTTGTTCCCTTTGGGGGTGTTTTGGGGAAGGGGTGATGCCCTTAATACATGGTCCTACATTTGGCTATCAAATTCGTATTCTACTCCCAAATGCCTTTATTTGAGCCCCATTTTGCGATGGTCAGTAAAAAGTTTATGTTTGTGGGGTATTTTGGGGAAGGGGGTAGACCCCCAGAAAATTGATCCCGAAATAGGGTATCAATTCTTGCTCTACCCCCCAATACCTTTCATTTAAGCCCCATATTGACATGGTCAGAAAATATGCCCGATTTAGGGGAGTTTTGGGGAGTGGGGTGGTCCCCCAAACACTAAGCCCTGAAAATATATCAGCAACGTCCTCTATTCTCATAATTTATTTGAACCCCATGTTGCCATTGGCCTCAAAATTGGATATCAAATTCGTTTTCTAATCTCATACGCCATTCACCTATACCCCTAATTGAAAAAGCCAGCTTATATGTCCGGTTAGGGGTATGGGCCCTAAAAACCATGAATATCGAGCTCCACTGTTTTGAGGACCCAAATTGTCTTGGTGAGCAAATACGTCCTACTTGGGGGGCTGTTATAGTGGTGGGACATCCCCTAGACAGTTGGTCCCGAATGTTGATAACAGATTCATGGTCCACTCCCAAATACCCTTCATTTGAGATCCATTTTTCCATAGTCGCAAACATGACCTATTTGGGGGGTGTTTTTGGGGATGAGACTGCCACTCAGTGACTTGAATTCGAAAATATATATCAAATTCGTGTTCTACTCTAAAATACCTTTTATTTGAGCCCCATATTGCAATGGTCAGCAAATACTTCCCATTTGGGTGGTGTTGGGGGGGGTGAGGTGGACCCCTAGTCAATTTTCGCGAACATTGATATCAGATTTCTGCTTTACTTGCAAAGACCTTTCATTTAAGCCCCATATTGCTATGGTTGTAAATTTTTCCTCTTTGGGGGATGTTTTCGGGTATGGGCAGCCCCCCAAACACTTGGCCCCACATCTGGATATCAAATTCGTATTCTGCACCTAAATACCTTTTATTTAAGCCCCATATTGCCATGGCCAGTAAATAAGTACTGTTTGGGAGTTGCTTTGGGGGAGGGGTGGACCCCCTTATTCTACTCGCAAATATCTTTCACTTGAGTCCCATATTGCCAGGGTCGGTAAATATGTCCGATTTAGGGGTGTTTTGGGGGTTGGGTGGTGTTGTGGGGGTGGGGTGGCCCCATAGCCCTTTCCCGAACATTGATATCAGATTTGTGCTTTACATCCAAAGACCTTTCATTTGAACCCCATATTGCTATGGTTGTAAATTTTTCCTCTTTGGGGGATGCTCTGTGGTATGGGCGGCCCCCCAAACACTTGGTCCCACATCTGAATATCAGATTCGTATACTGCACTCAAATACCTTTTATTAAAGCCCCAGTAAATAAGCCCTGTTTGAGTCGTATTTCGGGAAAGAGGTGGACCCCCAGAAACTTTGTCCCAAATTTGTATATCAGATTCATATTTTACTCGCAAATACCTTTCATTTGAGTCCCATATTGCTATGGTCGGTAAATATGTCCGATTAAGGTGTGTTGGGGTGGGCCCCTCAAACACTTGGTCCGACAATTGAATATCAGATTCGTATTTTACTCGCAAATACCTTTCATTTGAGTCCCATATTGTCGTGATTGGTTTAAACATATGTTTGGTAGGTTTAAGGGTAGGGCACCCCCCCTAGGTACCCCATCCGGGATTGGGAAACCAAATTTTTGTTTTTAGGCTACTGTATGAGAGCACACAAAATTTGGCTTAAATCGCACTACCCATCTCCGAGATTTGGCGTTTCTGAAAATTAGGGTAAGGGGGAGGGTCCGCTCCCCCTTCAGATATCAAAAATATAGTACCCTATTTTCATCACGGGATCATTATGCACCATCAGTGAAAATTTCAAGAAAATCGGTTTAGCCGCTTCTGAGTCTATAAGGAACACACAAACAAACACATCTTGATTTTTGTACCCACCACCGAAGGATGGGGGTATATTCATTTTGTCATTCCGTTTGCAACACATCGAAATATCCATTTCCGACCCTATAAAGTTTATATATTCTTGATCAGCGTAAAAATCTAAGACGATCTAGCCATGTCCGTCCGTCTGTCTGTTGAAATCACACTACAGTCTTTAAAAATAGAGATATTGAACTGGAACTTTGCACAGATTCTTTTTTTGTCCATAAGCATGTTAAGTTCGAAGATGGGCTATATTGGACTATATCTTGATATAGCCCCCATATAGACCGATTCGCCGATTTAGGGTCTTAGGCCCATAAAAGCCACATTTATTATCCGATTTTGCTGAAATTTTAGACAGTGAGTTGTGTTAAGCCCCTCGATATACTTCAGCAATATGGCACAGATCGGTTCAGATTTGGATATAGCTGCCATATAGACCGATGCACCGATTTAGGGTCTTAGGCCCATACAAGCCACATTTATTATCCGACTTTGAGGAATTTTTGGAGGGTGAGTTTTGTAAGGCCCTTCGATATCCATCGTTAATTTGGCCGAGATCGGTCCAGATTTGGATATAGCTGTCATATAGACCGATCTCTGAATTTAAGGTTTTGGGCCCATAAAAAGCTCATTTATTGTCCGATGTCACCGAAATTTGGGACAGTGAGTTATATTAAGTTCCTCGTTATACTTTTGCAATATGGCACAGATCGGTCCAGATTTTGATATAGCTGCCAAATATACCGATCTCTCGATTTAAGGTTTTGGGCCCATAAAAGGCGCATTTATTATCCGATGTCGCCGAAATTTGGGACAGTGAGTTGCGTTAGGCCCATCGACATCCCTCTTCAATTTGGCCCAGATCGGTCCAGATTTGGATATAGCTGCCATATAAACCTATCTCTCGATTTAAGGTTTTGGGCCCATAAGAGGGGCATTTATTGTCTGATTTTGCCAAAAATTAGGACAGTGAGTTGCATTAGGCCCATCGACATCCTTATTTAATTTGGTCCAGATAGGTCTAGATTTGGATATAGCTGCCACATAGACCTATCTCTCGATTTAAGGTTTTGGGCCCATAGAAGGCGCATTCACTGTCCGCTGACGTCGAAATTTGGAACAGTGAGTTGTGTTAGGCTCTTCGACATCCTTCTTCGGTATGGTCCAGATCGGTCTAGATTTTGATATAGCTACCATATAGACCGATCTCTCGATTCAAGGTTTTGGGGATATAAAAAGCACATTTATTGTCCGCTGTCGTCGAAATTTGGAACAGTGAGTTAGGTTAAGCCCCTCGACATCCTTCTGCGATATGGTCTAGATCGGTATAGGTTTGGATATAGCTGCCATATAGAACGATCTCTCGATTTAAGGTTTTGGGGCCATAAAAAACACATTTATTGTCCGATTTCGCCGAAATTTGGGACACTAAATTGAGTTAGGCTCTTCGACATTTTTCTGAAACTTGCCCTAATCGGTCCACCGGCTCTCGCACAAATACTGAGTGCCTATGAGGCTCGATATGACAAGACGAATTATTGGGGCCTTTAAGTAACCAATGGCCACCCTGTTCCCACAGCGATCAGTCCTTTGGACCGAACCGAGTTGGCTCACCTACAGCAGCTTGACGAGGATCACTATCTCCACATGAAAATTTGGCTTTGGCTTGAACAAGGAAGTCAAGAGGCCTACCACGATTCGATGTCGCAAATTTCGAACTTTAAGAGTGTAGCTGACTGTAGTGATTTTCATAGACAGAAGGACGGACATGGTTAGATCTTCCTAGATTCTTACGACGATCAAGAATTCGGACACCCCCCTCCCTCCAAATCGCCATACCATACTGACTAACTCTACATAAATGGTCTCTCTTTAGTAAAAAGTCAACAATGCCCCCAAAATTAACATCATCTGTGACAATTGCAAATTTGGCCCAAAATATTGACGATAATTAACAGCGAATATTCAACAACCTCCCCATTTATCATAATCATCACCTTAGCAAGAATTAATAAACTACACAGAAATGCTTGTAAGGAGGTGTTTCAAAAACGGCAAATAAAAAATCGCCAATCACTGGGGAACACAAAAAGTCTATTCGATTTAATTAAATAGGAAAAAGAACAAAACCGAAAAATAGAAAATTCAAAGCAACGTAGAAACACATGTTGATTTTACATTAACTAGTCAGGCCAAACCTCAGCCATGGACCACGATGGTCTGAGTGTGAGCCCAGTAGATAAGGGTGCACAATAATGCAAGCAATGAAACTAATGTCGTTGGACTGTTGATCTAAGCAAATAATGAGGGGCAATAATTTGTCGCTAGGCTGTTTGTTCCTGTTACATGGCTGTGCTGGGTGGGTCGCCGGACTGGTTTACATTTTTGCATGCTTCACTACTATGCAGCATTCTCTTTCAATTTGTTGGCAATATGTTGCTGCCTTATTGATCATTTTCAAAATGTTCTGCGATGTGTAGCATATTCGCATGTATATGGCGTATGTCTGTCCATTCTGGCTGCATTTTCGTTCGATTCAGTTTGTACACCTCACTATCAGCATTGTTGCAAAGTTAATAATACATCATCTCCATATATAAAACGGAAAACGAAAACAAGGAGTGGAGTGCTGTGCTGTGCTGTGCCATGGATTGGTGAACAGTCGCCAGAAACTATTCATTTCGGTATAAATCATGCGTAGCTGAATGTAACAAATAGGCGATTGAACAAATGAATGCAAATT
>NC_081552.1:264797128-264932128 GCF_963082655.1 Stomoxys calcitrans | reverse complement strand
TAAAGTCGGCACCGCCCGACTTTTGCCTTTCCTTACTGGTTTTCTGATGTCCTCGTCCAGATTTGAAACCAGCTTCAATGCCGAACACGCTAGTAGATCAGAAGAGCTATGGTGACCACGCCAAGAGACAATCGATTTTTGGGAAAAAGCGTCTGCCAACCACTACATTTCAAAATTTTTATTTTGAATGTTGATTTTGGATGTTCTCCAAATCGTTATTGTAAGACCAGTGTTATCTTTTTTCTTAATTTTTCACTTATGCCAAAAAAAAAACGTGAAATATTTTGTGTGCATTCAATGAGTTGACCTCAAAGGTCACTCAAGTCTTTTTAAAATGACATTTCCCTAGCATAACAAAAAGAGAGCAACGGAACCACTGTTTCCTGCTCCTTCTGTAATGATGCTGATAACAATAATAACAATGATTAGAGTGAATGAATGAATAAATGCAAATAGTTTTGCTAGAACCCTAGGCCCACCAGACCGACTGTATGACAGTCATTCACTCACTCTGCCTTTCTTTCAAGCTAGTTGGGCTCACTCTCAGCCCTACAGACAGTTCATACAGACAGTCATTTAAGAATTTCTAACATATACCCACAGAGGCAAACAGATGCACAGATACACACACACACACACACACAGATACAAACATAGACTGCTATGTATTCCCATGCAGCTACAAAGGCTACACTGTCTCAAACAATGCAGATGATCTATTATTATCGTCATTAAAATAAGCGGCTTGTAAGCATTGTTCTCAAGCTTTCTAACAAACAGTCAGGCAAACAGTAGTAAATCAAATATGAAAACAAACTTTCAAACACACACACACACTGAGACACACATCCCCCACTCCACCAGCCATAGATATTTTGCATTAAGCAAACATTCTGCCACAATCAGCTAGCTACCAACACACAGAGGCATCTCTAATAAATGCAACTGCAACACTCAAATCTTTTGCCAGAGATTTCCTAATACAAGCCAACAGTCGCAAAATTTTCACAAAATAGCCGACTTAAGCAAAACTCGTAGACAGACTTATGGAAAAATCAGCCGCCCCACTCTTACTCCCTCTCATAGTTCTCTGCAACACTCATGACGAGTGCTAACGAAAACTTATTTTATTGTTGGGCTTTCGCCTTGTTTTTATCACAGCAACAAGAGCAACTATCTACCAAAAGCAGAAGCAGCAACAGCAACAATAAAAACAACAGCGTCATTTAAATTTCCCCCAACAGTGGGTAGTGGGTAGAGAAATAAGGAGTCTATACTAAAATACTATGTGAATGAATGAAACTCGTATCAAAGTAAGCCAGTCAGCCAGTGAACTCCCCCAACCTGCCTTTGGGCCCTCAAACATTACAACAAACACCAAAGAGAGACAATACAGAAACCAACAAAAAGTAAACATGAAACTTACTTTTTGTCAAATACAAAAGAATCTCAAATCTCTAGGAACATCCGAATTCACACATTTCAATTCGCCAGAGTTCAGAGTCTCCCTCGATTAAAGTTTTCCCTCAATCATCATCATTACAAAGGGAGAAAACCAGAAATGGAGGCATTTCAAAATAAGGCATCAGAGACTAACGGGATGGGAGATGGAATCAATTGATGTATATATTGCTAGGGTCTGAGCCTAGTGTGTCTGGATTTGAGCTGAAGTCGTTGAAACATAAAATCGCCTGGTTATACAACAAATTTGCCCATGAACATTCCATTAAGGAATAGGGGCAAACTTCAATGAGTGCTGTCCGATTTAAGTTTAAAGATCAATGATAAGGGGCCTTCTTTCCATAGCCGAGTCCGAACGGCAGTTATATCTGAGCTTAATTTGAGTATGCGATAGATATCAGACCTGAATCAGCTAAAAAGACTGCAAACACAGTCGCTAACTACGGCTTGACCTTCTCTAGGCCGCCCTTACTTATTTTACCAAAGGCTTTAAAAAATTTCACTTTCCGAGTTTACCATCCGCAATCGATCGAGCTGCTGAGCATACTTACTGCTCCTTGCTCAGTAAAAATAAAGGAAAATTTTTGTGTGTGAGAATATGTCTATACCAGCATACAGTTGCAATCATTTGCATATCCATGGGCTTGCTTGGATGTGGAATGAACATTTTACCCAGCAGCTAGTGCAGAAGAAGGCGGCGAAGAGCAATGTTTAGAATGTTTACCTCCCAGTCCGAATGAGGTCCAAATAGCTGTGACCTGACTAAAGAACAACAAGGCAGCAGGAGCCGCTGGGTTGCGCGCTGAACTATTTAAGACCGGAGTCGACAGGCTGATAAGGCATATGCATCAGCTTGTTTCTGCGATTTGGCGATTTGGATGAACGCATATCCGATGATTGGATCCTCAGCATACTATGTTCCGTACACAGGATAGGGGACAAGATGGAATAAGTCACCTTCCCATCGCAAACAAGATACTATCGAGCGTACTGTATGAAAGATTAAAACCTATAGTCAATGAGATAATTGCGCCCTATCAATGACCTGGTAATTATCATAGACCCCATATACACACTGGACAGGTCACAGCCGTTTTCCACTCCACTTGCTGATACAAGCTCCTCAGCAAGAATAGGAAAGAATCTCTCCGAACCATTCAATTACAAATGAGGCTCAGAAAGTGAGGCAGTTTATCGTGTAATCGTTTTAATACCCTACTAGAGAAGATTATACAAGAGGCAGATGACAAGAGAACACATGCTACCGACCCATGCCGTCGACATCAATACCATGGGTCGGTCACCGGTGGTAGTTACTGCAGCTTTTGAAAGAATCGAAAGAGAATCACTGAAAGTGGGTGTGACAGTAAATGAATGGTATCAACTCCCAAAACATCTTGTACATAAGAGCAGATAAAGCAACTGGAGAAAGTAAGGAACCACAATATTGAGATAGTCCGATTTTTCCTCTACCTGGTTACCGCCGTAAACAAAACGAATGACACCAATTTTTTAACAAGTAAGAGCGTGCTAAGTTCGGCCGTGCCGAATCTTATATACCTCGACTTCTATGCGGGGTATCTCTTTTTAGGCAAACAAAGAATATTGAATAAGAACTGTTATGCTATAGGAGCTATATCAAGTTATAGTCCGATTCGGACCATAAATGAATGCTGAACATTGTAGAAGTCACTGTGTAATATTTCAGTTCATTCGGATAAGAATTGCGTCTTATAGGGGCTCAAGAAGCAAAATCGGGAGATAGGTTTACATTGAAGCTGTATCAAGCTATTGATCGATTCAGACCATATTAGACATGTATGTTGAAGGTCATGAGAGATACCGTTGTACAAAATTTCTGCCAAATCGGATGAGAATTGCGCCCTCTAGAGGCTCAAGAAGTCAAGACCCCAGATCGGTTTAGGTGGCAGCTATATCACAACATGGACCGATTTAAACCATACTTGGCGTAGTTGTTGGAAGTAATACCAAAACACAATGTGCACAATTTCAATAAAATCGGATGAGAATTGCGCCCTCTAGAGGCCCAAGAAGTCAAGACCCAAGATTGGTTTATATGGCAGCTATATCAGGTTATGGACCGAATAGGACCATACTTCGCATAGTTGTTGAAAGTGATACCAAAATATCACGTGCAAAATTTTAATAAAATCGGATAAGAATTGCGCCCTCTAGAGGCTCAAGAAGTCAAGACCCAAGATCGGTTTCTATGGCAGCTATATCAGGTTATAAACCGATTTCAACCATACTTAACATAGTTGTTGGAAGAGGCAACATAACACTACGTGCAAAATTTCAATAAAATCGGATAAGAATTGCGCCCTCTAGAGGCTCAAGAAGTCAAGACCCAAGATCGGTTTATATGGCAGCTACATCAAACCATGGGCCGATTTAAACCATACTAAGCGTAGTTGTTGGAAGTGATACCAAAATACTACGTGCCAAATTTCAATAAAATCAGACGATAATTGCGCCCTCTAGAGGCTCAAGAAGTCAAGACCCAAGATCGGTTTATATGGCAGCTATATCAAAACATGGACCGATTTGGCCCATTTACAATACCAACCGACCAACACTTATAATAAGTATTTGTGCAAAATTTTAAGCGGCTAGCTTTACTCCTTCGAAAGTTAGCGTGCTTTCGACAGACAGACGGACGGACATGGCTAGATCGACTTAAAATGACATGGCGATCAAGAATACTTTATGGGGTCTTGGACGCATATGTCGAGGTGTTACAAACAGAATGACGAAATTAGTATACCCCCATCCTATGGTGGAGGGTATAATAAAGCAAAGAATAATACTGGCAAACAGATGCTATTTTACATTAAGCAAACAAAGCCCCGACGGCCGACAGACACAGATTACACTATACAAGATACTGATACTGCCCGCGTTCTTATATATTGTAGTTCCGAGGAATGGGTAACTGTGAAAATAGCCTAGGCAGTGTTTGAGAGCAAGGTTCTTTGTAACAAAATACAAATGGTTTTAAGTTTTTCCGAGAAATGCAGCTTTATTTCAAGACAACGTCTATTTACCTTCAAGCAACCTGTTGTGTATTATTTTTATACCCACCACCGTAGGATAGGGGGTATATTCATTTAGTCATTCCATTTGGAACATATCGAAATATCAATTTCCGACCCTACAAAGTATATATATTTCGAATCGTCGTACAATTCTAAGACTATTTAACGATGCTAGTGTGTCTGTCCGTCTGTCCGCCTGCCCGTCCGTCTGTTGTACTCACTCTACAGGCTTCAAAAATTGAGATATTGAGCTGAAATTTGGCACGTCTTTTTGATGCACGCTGGTTAAGTTCTTGAACGGCCCAAATCGGACCATATTTGGATATAGCTGCTATATAGACCGATTTTCCGATAACGGGTCTAATGCCCATAAAAGCTTTATTTTTCATTTGATTTTGCTGAAATTCGAAACAGTGTATAGTTTAAGGCTTTCCGACAACTGACCCAAATATGGTTCAGGTCGGTTCATATTTAGATATAGCTGCCATATAGACCGATCTGCCGATAAAGGGTCTGAAGCCCATAAAAGCTTTATTTATTACCCGATTTCGCTGAAATTTGTAACAGTGAGTTGCTTTAAGCTTCGCGATATCTGACCCAAATATAGTTCAGATCGGACTATATTAAGATATAGTTGCTATATAGGCCGATCTCCCGATAAAGGGTCTGAAGCCCATAAAAGCCCATACGATTTCGCTGAAATTTGACACAGTGAGTTGCTTTAAGCTTCCCGACATCTGACCCAAATATAGTTCAGATCGGACTATATTAAGATATAGCAGCTGTATAGGCCGATCTCCTGATAAAGGGTCTGAAGCCCATAAAAGTTTTATTTTTTATACGATTTCGCTGAAATTTGGAATTGTGCACGGTTTTAAGCCTCTCAACGTCCGACCCGAATATGGTACAGATCGGACTATATTTAGATATAGCTGCCATATAGACCGATCTCCAGATAAAGGGTCTGAATCCCATAAAAGTCTTATTTTATAACCGAGTTGGCTGAAATTTGAAGTAATGAGTAGCTTTAGGCCACCCAACATAGGACCCAAATATGGTACAGATCGGACTGTATTTAGATATAGCTGCCATATAGACCGATCTGCCGATAAAGGGTTTGAAGCCCATAAAAGGCTTATTTTTTAACCGATTTCGCTGAAATTTGGAATAGTGATCAGTTTTAAGCCTCCCAACATCCGACAGAAATATGGTACAGATTGAACTATAATTAGATATAGCTGCCATATAGGCCGATCTCCCGATAAAGGGTCTGAGGCCCATAAAAGTTTTATTTTTATCCGATTTGGCTGAAATTTGGAATTGTGCGCAGTCTTAAGCCTCTCAACTTCCGACCCAATTATGGCACAGATCGGACTATATTTAGATATAGCTGTCATATTAACCGATCTTCAGATAATGGGTCTGAAGCCCATAAAAGCCCTATTTATTACCCGATTTCATTGGAATTAGAAATAGTGAGTAGTTGTAGGTATCCCGACGTCCGTCCCAAATATGGTTTATATCGAACAATATTTAGGTATATAACTTCCATACATAGCGATCTGCCGATAAAGGGTCTGAAGCCCATAAAAGCTTTATGGGCTTGAAATTTACTGAATTTGTGTGTGTATTTTTAGGCCACCCGCCATCCGACCCAAACATGGTAAAGATCGGAATGTGTTTAGATATAGCTGCCATATAGACCGATATACCGGATAAGGGTCTGAAGCCCATAAAAACTTTATTCATTACCCGATTTTGTTGAAATTTGAAATTCGAAATTCAATAGCGACTTGTATTTATAAGACCACTCAATGTCCGTGCCGAATTTGGGTGCATATGTTATCCAATTTTGACCAGATTGTGGGGTTTGCATACACCCGAGGTGATGGGTATCCAAAGTTCGGCCCGGCCGATCTTAATGCCTTTTTACTTGTTTTTGTTGTTGTTGTTGCATCTTGTTTTCCCCAACTTTAGACTTTATTTCCTTTTGTCTTTAGATAATCACAGTCATTTGAAAGGATAATGCACTCCAAACTGTCGTCTTTGTTTTTGAGGTATTATTTAGAAACAAGACAACGAAGCAACAAAATAGAAAAGGCGAGTCAGATATTCAGACAGTCAGCCATTTAGTCAGCTAAGGCACCCCAAAACTGGGTTAGTAATTGGTGGATCTTTGTCATTATTAATTTCTCTCTGTTTGTATGTGCATTCGAAGGAACATTTTTAAATGGAAATTCTTTTGATGCCAATAAAGAGGTATTATGGCAAAGTAGATATTAGATGCGGAAAATATGCATGACCCAATAATAAAAACGAGGCCAGGTAGGAATACTTTTAGCAGACTGTGTGTAACATTGACAACAAGTCTATCAATTATGTCACATACCAAGAAGGGTACAATTCTTTAGATTTGAATACCCTCCACCATAGGATGAGGGTATATTCATTTAGTCATTCCGTTTGCAACACCTCGAAATATGCGTCTGAGACCCCATAAAGTATATATATTCTTGATCGTCGTGACATTTTATGTCGATCTAGCCTTGTCCGTCCTTCCGTCTGTCTGTCCATCCGTCCGTCCGTCTGTCTGTCGAAAGCACGCTAACTCTAGAAGGAGTAAAGCTAGCCGCTAGAAATTTTGCACAAATACTTTCTATTAGTGTAGGTCGGTTGGTATTATAAATCGGCCAAATCATTCCATGTTCTGATATAGCTGCCATATAAACCGATCTTGGGTCTTGATTTCTTGAGCCTCTAGAAGGCGCAATTCTTACCCGATTAGAATGAAATTTTGCATGACGTGTTTTGTTATGATATTCAAAAACTGCGTCAAGTATGGTTCAAATCGGTTCATAACCTGATATAGCTGCCATATAAACCGTTCTTGGGTCTTGACTTCTTGAGCCTCTAGAGGGCGCAATTCTCGTCCGATTTGGCTGAAACGTAGCATGAGGTGTTTTGTTATGACTTCCAATCACTGTGCTAAGTATGGCGTAAATCGGTATAGAACCTGATATAGCTGCCATATAAACCGATCTGGGATCTTGACTTCTTGAGCCACTAGGGGGTGCAGTTCTCGTCCGATTTCAGTGAAATTTTGCACGTGGTGTTTTAGTACCACTTCCAACAATTGCTCTAAGTTTGATTCAAATCGGTTTAAGTTTTGATATAGCTGCCATATAAACCGATCTTGGGTCTTGACTTCTTGAGCTTCTAGAGGGCGCAATTCTCCTCCGATTTGGCTGAAACTTGCCGTGAGGTGTTTTGTTATGACTTCCAACAACTGTGCTAAGTATGGTTTAAATCGGTATAGAACCTGATATAGCTGCCATATAAACCGATCTGGGATATTGACTTCTTGAGTCTCTAGAGGGGGCAATTCTCATCCGATTTGGCAGAAATTTTGTCCAACGGCTTCTCTCGTGACCTTCAACATACGTGTCTAATATGGCCTGAAGCGATAAATAGCTTGATAAAGCTCCCATATATACCGATCTCCCGATTTTGCTTTTTGAGCCCCTACAAGGCACAATTCTTATTCGAATGGACTGAAATATTACACAATGACTTCTACAATGTTCATCATTCATTTATGGTCCGAATCGGACTATAACTTGATATAGCACCAATAGCATATCAATTCTTATTTAATATTCTAGAACTCGACAAATGCGTTCCATGGTGGAGGGTATATAAGATTCGGCCCGGCCGAACTTAACACCCTCTTACTTGTTTTAAATATCACTTTTCCTTTTCTACCCACTGAATTATGATACTTATTGATTGGAAAATGATGACATCCCTTTTTTAAATAAAACACCTTAGTTGCTGGCACCGATGGTTTCCCATTCAAAGAAATTAAATGAGAATATCTTTTTAATTGACCTGGTTTAACCGCTATTATTATCAATAGATTCCACAGAAGTAAGTCTATCTGCTTCTATGGAAGATTTACTGGCATACCCTGGCATTTCTATGTATGTCACCCACACATGTTTGTTGTCATATGTGTGTGTGTGTGTGTGTGTGTGTGTGTACAAATGGACTTTTACACCACACGTCGTTATTCATACATTAAGACTATGGATTTGAATGAATTGTACTCCTGCTTCCACTATTTATACAGTCTGTGTTAATTTATTAATTTATACACTGATTACCGACTGACAATGGCAACGGCAATAGCAACGCCAGCATTGCGCGATGTCTGTTGCAACAGACATTCTGCCCAGCAAACAATTTTTGATAAATTTTACAAAAAAATGTTGGTAAAAAAAAATATGCAAATGAAATATTGCTTAACGTCTCTCTGCGCCCGCTTCGGTGGTGGGTATAAAAAATTAATGAAAAATTTGCCATGAACATTCATTTTGTCATTCGGTTTGCGACACATCGAAATATCCATTTCACACCCTATAAAGTACAAATATTCTTGATCAGCATAAAAATTTAAGACGATTTAGCCATGTCCGTCCGTCTGTCAGTTGAAATCACGCTACAGTCATTAAAAATGGAGATTGAGCTGAAACTTTGTAGAGATTTTTTTATACCCCACATTCTGTTTGTAACTCCTCGAAATATTCGACTAAGACCCCATAGAGTTTAAATGTTCATGGTCTTCGTGACATTTTAAGTCGATTTAGCCATGTCCGTCCGACCGTCTTGTCTGTCCGTCTTCTTCGTCTGTCTGTCTGTCCGTCTGTCTGTCCGTCCGTCTGTCTGTCCGTCCGTCTGTCTGTCTGTCCGTCCGTCCGTCCGTCCGTCTATCTGCCCATCGAAAGCACGCAAACTTTCGAAGGAGTAAAGCCAGCCGCTTGAAATTTTGCACAAATACTTCTTATTTGTGTAGGTTGTCGGTTGGGATTGTAAATAGGCCATGTCGGTCCATGTTTTGGTATAGCTGCCATATAAACCGATCTCGGGTCTTAATTTCTTCAGCCGCTAGAGGGCGCAATTCTTAACGCATTGGAATGAAATTTTGCATGAGGCGTTTAATTATGACTTCCAACAACTGTGCTGAGAATGGTTGAAATCGGTACATAACCTGATAGAACTGCCTTATAAACCGATCTCGGGTCTTGACTTCTTGAGCCACTAGAGGGCACAATTCTCATCCGATTTGGCTGAAATTTTGCACGAGGTGTTTCATTACGACTTTCAATAACTGTGCCGAGTATGTTTCAAATCAGTCCATAACCTGATAGAACTGCCTTATAAACCGATCGGGGATCTTGACTTCTTGAGCCTCAAGAGGGCGTAATTATTATCCGATTTGGCTGAAATTTTGTACAACAGCTTCTTACACGACCCCCAACATACATTTTAAATATGCTCTGAATCGGTCTTTAGCCTGATACAGCTCCCATGTAAACCGATCTCTCTATTTTACTTCTTGAGCCCCTAATAGGCAAAATTCTAATTCGATTTGGCTGAAATTTTACAGATAGACTTCTACTGTGGTCTCCAACATTCAATTCAATTAGCACGATTCTTTTCTTTTATGCTTTGTTTGTCAAAAAAGAGATATCGGGAAAGAACTCGACAAATGCGATCCATGGTGGAGAGTAAATAAGATTCGGCCCGGCCGAACTTAGTACGCTTTTACTTGTTTCTTTTTTATACCCACCACCGACGGATGGGGGTATATTCATTTTGACATTCCGTTTGCAACACATCGAAATACCCACTTGCGACCCTATAAAGTATATATATTCTTGATCAGCGTAAAAATCTAAGACGATCTAGACATGTCCGTCCGTCTGTCTGTTGAAATCACGCTACAGTCTTCAAAAATAGAGATATTGAGCTGAAACTTTGCACAGAGTCTTTTTTTGTTCATAAGCAGGTTAAGTTCGAAGATGGGCTATATTGGACTATATCTTGATATAGCCCCCATATAGACCGA
Organism: Stomoxys calcitrans; assembly: GCF_963082655.1. Classification (NCBI taxonomy): domain Eukaryota; kingdom Metazoa; phylum Arthropoda; class Insecta; order Diptera; family Muscidae; genus Stomoxys; species Stomoxys calcitrans. The sequence continues at coordinate 264,921,703 of NC_081552.1, read as the reverse complement.
TCCGCCGATTTAGGGTCTTTGGCCAATAAAAGCCACATTTATTACCAGATTTTGCTGAAATTTGAAACAGCAAGGGCCTTCGACATTCTCCGTCAATTTGGCTCAGATCGGTTCAGATTTGGATATAGCTGCCATATAGACCGATCCTCCGATTTAGGGTCTTAGGCCCATAAAAGCTACATTTAGTATCCGATTTTGGTGAAATTTGGGACAGTGAGTTGTGTTAGGCCCTTCAACCACCTTCGTCAATTTGGCTCAGATCGGTTCAGATATGGATATAGCTGCTATATAGACTGATCGTCCGATTTAGGGTCTTAGGTCCGATTTTGCTGAAATTTGGGACAATGAGTTATGATAGGCCCTTCGACATCCTTCTTCAATTTGGCCCTGATCGGTTCAGATTTGGATATAGCTGCCATATAGAAAGATTTCTCGATTTTATGTTTTGGACCCATAAAAGGCGTATTTATTGTCCGATGTCGCCGAAATTCGGGACAGTGAGCTAAGTTAAGCCCCTTGATATATTTCTGCAATATGGCACAGATCGGTCAAGATTCGGATATAGCTGCCATATAGACCGATCTGTCGATTTCAGATGTTGGGCCCATAAAAGACACATTTATTGTCAGACTTCGGCGAAAATTGGGGCAATGAGTTGTGTTAAGCCCTTCGACATCCCCCTTCAATATGTCTACATCGGTTCAGGTCCAAATCGGACCATATTTCGATATAGCTGCTATGGGGCGTACATTATGCATTTTCACCGCATTATGATGGAAGGTGGTTTACCCGTCGTGATGGGTATCCAAAGTTAGGCCCGTCCAATCTTAACGCCATTTTACTTATTTAATGTTGCAGAATGCGCCGTCGCCGATAAAAATTTTCAAAAACGCGTAATATCTTTAAATATTCGTTTTGTTGTTATTAGAAGCCAAATATTGCTTTGTTATCATGTAAACGTTTCCACCGGTATTCACAAACCTTAATGTAGATTTTCTTCATAGAATTGTCAAATAAACCTATTTTAAGGCTTCATAAAGTTTTGTGAATAAAACCAAAAATATTATCAATTGACTCTATTGTAGTTGCCAATAATTGTGTTGGGTTTTCAAGTCAGTGTTATACACTCGCACATTTGCTCATCGCTGCTAACTTAACTGCAATGAATTCAGTTAACTCGTACCGAGTTAAGTTGCGACATACGACGACCTCTTGGCAATTGTTGCAGCTTTTTGCAGCGGTGGAAACTATCCATAGTCTCCTTCAGTTCTTCTCTGCCCCCTCAAGCGAAACACACTTTGAAGGGGCCAAGCCATCCAGCAACCAACTGACAGCTACTTCAAGAAGGCATATTCATATGAGAATATCTAACTGTCCGCTGGTTACCGAAACCCTACTCCACATCAGTTCCTTGTGTCCATCGCACAGATATAGCAGAACCCTAGCCGCCCAAAAGCAAATCGAATCGGAGCGAACAAAACCCTATTAAGAAGTCAACTTTGTTACAATTATGAATAATTCATCAACATCAACATCACCGCTATCAACACCCCGCATCGTCAAAATCATCGGCGCTTGAGTTGAGACTCAATTGTGAGTCGTCGAGTAGGACAGATCAACGTGGTGTTATCGCTTGTCGATGCCATATAGTCATCGGTGACGACATGAGAAGGGTGTTCCACTCCCCCCATACCTCCTTGCATACGTGGACGACCATGGTTGTCACATTTACTTTTGTTATCGACTGGATTGTATTGAAGCCCGAATATGCATACCAATCGAGTCGAGACGCCTTACGTATTGGGCAGACCAGTCGACTGCGGAAGGGGTCACCCATAGAGATGGCGACTGTGAGGGGGCAGAAGACTGAATGGAAACTAAAGTCAATTAGTTGTGTGTCAAATGTTATTGAGATACATGGTCGTGAGAGAGAAGAGATGCCGAAGCATGTCATGAATTATTTGCATTGTTCCCTTGAAAGGTGATTCAGATGATACTGTAATTTGTGAGTGGTGACACATTCGGTGTAATAACATTTGACATACATCGGCAAGGGATTTGGAACTTTCAATGATGCCTATACAAGGGAAGACAGATAAAAAAGGGTTTTGCTGGGTTAAAGTGAGAGCAAAATGTAATTGGAGCAAATTGTAACTAAAAACTTCTCAACTCTCTATTGTATTTAGCAAAAATTATATGGTTCGGTTTGGTCTATACAAAAACTCATTGAAGAACACAAGTAAAAGCGTGCAAAGTTCGGACGGGTCGAATCTTATATACCCTCCACCATGGATCGCATTTGTCGAGTTCTTTTCCCGGCATCTCTTCTTAGGCAAAACAAGAAGTAAAATAGAGAGATCGATTTATATGGGAGCTGTATTAGGCTATAGACCGATTCAGACCATAATAAACACATATGTTGATGGTTATGTGAGGATCCGTAGTACAAAATTTCAGGCAAATCGGATAACAATTGCGCCCTCTATAGGCTCAAGAAATCAAGACCCAAGATCGGTTTATATGGCAGCTATATCAGGTTATGGACCGATTTGAACCATACTTGGCACAGTTGTTGGATATCATAATAAAACACGTGGTGCAAAATTTCATTCCAATCGGATAAGAATTGCGCCCTCTAGAGGCTCAAGAAGTCAAGACCCAAGATCGGTTTATATGGCAGCTATATCAGGTTATTGACCGATTTGAACCTTATTTAGCACAGATGTTGGAAGTCACGGCAAAACAAGTCGTGCAAAATTTTATTTCAATCGGATAAGAATTGTGCCCTCTAGAGGCTCAAGAAGTCAAAACCCAAGATCGGTTTATATGGCAGCTATATCAGGTTATAGACTGATTTGAACCATACATGGCACAGTTGTTGGATATCATAACAAAAGGCATCGTGCAAAATTTCATTCCAATCGGATAAGAATTGCGCACTCTAGAGGCTCAAGAAGTCAAGACCCAAGGTATCCAGATTTGAATATAGCTGCCATATAGACCGATCCTCCAATATAGGGTCTTAGGCCCATAAAAGCCACATTCACTTTCCGATTTTGCTGAAATTTGGGACAATGAGTTTTGTTAGGCCCTTCAACATCCTTCATCAATTTGGCCCACATCGGTCCAGATTTTGATATAGCCCCCATATAGACCGAATCTCCAATTTAGGGTCTTAGGCCCATAAAAGCCACATTTATTATCAGATTTTGCTGAAATTTGGGACAGTGAGTTGTGTTGGACCCTTCGACATCTTTCGTCAATTTGGCCTAGATCGGTGCAGATTTGGATATAGCCCTTCGATATCCTTCGTCAATTTGGCTCAGATCGGTCCAGATTTCGATATAGCTGCCATATAGACCTATCCTCCTATTAAGGGCCTAAGGTCCATAAAAGCCACATTCATTATCCGATTTTGCTGAAATTTGGGACAATCAGTTTTGTTAGGCCCTTCAACATCCTTCATCAATTTGGCCCAGATCGGTCCAGATTTGGATATAACCCCCATATAGACCGAATCTCCAATTTAGGGTCTTAGGCCCATAAAAGCCATATTTATTACCAGATTTTGCTGAAATTTGGGACAGTGAGTTATCTTAGACCCTTCGACATACTTCGTCAATTTGGCCCAGATCGGTCCAGATTTGGATATAGCTGCCATATAGACCGATCCTCCTATTAAGGGTCTAAGGTCCTTAAAAGCCACATTCATTATCCGATATTGCTGAAATTTGGGACAATGAGCTTTGTTACGCCCTTCAACATCCTTCGTTAATTTGGCCCAGATCGGTCCAGATTTCGATGTAGCTGCCATATAGACCGATCTTCCGATTTATGGTCTTAGGCCCATAAAAGCCACATTTATCATTCGATTTTGCTGAAATTTGGTACAGTGAGTTGTGTTAGGCTTTTCGACATCCTTCGTCAATTTGGCTTAGATTGGTCCAGATTTGGATATAGCTGCCATATAGACCGATCCTCCCATTAAGGGTCTAAGGTCCATAAAAGCCACATTCATTATCCTATTTTGCTGAAATTTGGGACAATGAGTTTTGTTAGGCCCTTCAACATCCTTCGTTAATTTGGCCCAGATCGGTTCAGATTTCGATATAGCTGCCATATAGACCGATCCGCCGATTTAAGGTCTTAGTCCCATAAAAGCCACATTTATTACTCGATTTTGCTGAAATTTGGGACAGTGAGTTGTGTTGGGCTTCTCGACATCCTTCGTCAATTTGGCCTAGATCGGTCCAGATTTGGATATAGCTGTCATATAGACCGATCTCTCGATTTAAGGTTTTGGCCCCATAAAAGGCGCATTTATAATCCGATTTTACTGAAATTTGACACAGTGACTTATGATAGGCTTTTCGACATTCGTGTCGTATATGGTTCAGATCGGTTTATTTTTAGATATAGCTACTGTACTTATTAACTGCCATGGGACATAATGTATGCAATTTTCACCGGGTTTTGATGAAAGGTGCTTTACATATATACCCGAGGCGGAGGGTGTCCAAAGTTCGGCCCGGCCGAACTTAACTCCTTATTTTCTAGTTTGGGATGGGGCGTTGCCCTTACTTAAACTAGCCCACATTTCGATATCACGTTACTGCTTATGAAGGTACCAACAGAAAAGTTGTTCAAATCATTGTAACCATTCCCAATTTTTTGGAGATGAGCCCAAGAGGGTAAGCTTAAATAATGTCAAACTTTGAAACCAAAAACTAAATTTAGATTTATTAAAAAAATTTAAATATTTTCATTGAAATTTCAAAAGATATCAAATCCCCTCAATGCCACTCCAAAAGACAATGAGCCAAAAATAAATAAACCGAGGCCACCACCAAAGTATTGATCATAATGGGAAATCCAAAGAAAAAAAACTCCAAAAACGACATTCGATAGCCATGTTGTTCAGCCACACCCGAAGATACCACATTGGCTGAGGCTCCAATCAAAGTGCCATTACCTCCAAAACAAGCCCCCAAGGCCAAGGCCCAAACTAAGGGTGCCAGCGGCAGCTTTAAATCATCATTCTGGGCCAGACTGATGACAATCTTAATCATCATGGTTGTGACCGGAATATTGGCCAGAAATGCTGAGGCAATGCCCGAAACCCACAAGATCAGCATTAAAGCAACCAGCAGACGATGGTCGGGGGAAACTTTGCCGATGATGTTAATGCACAAATTTCCCAGAACCTCAATTAGGCCAAGTTCCGTTAGAGATTCCATGAAAGTGAAGAGGCAGGCAAAGAAGAGCAGCGTCGACCATTCCACACGAGACAGCACTGTCTCAATATCTTCCTCATCGGCCAGGATCAGCAGAAGAATTGCCCCCATTAAAGCGCTCCAGCCCAAAGAAAGTTGGTGCAAATTGGGCACTGCATGCAAACAGAAGAGCAACAATACAAACACAAAGGCCACAGTCGATTTGATCAACAGCTTCTTGTTGCGAATGGAATAGGTCCTTCTCATATCTGCCAGAGTGGTTTGGAAATCTGTGGCCACATATGTGCCAAGCGATTCCAGTTCCTTTAATTTCTGTTTCAAGGCTTTGGCCTTCTTGTGCAAGGTGCTCTGGACAATCTCTTCATCGGTTGTGGAGGGAGCTATGGCCTGGGCCGCCTTTTCCCAAACTTGGATCTCATGTTTGACTGTCTCAATTTGCAACGATTGTTTGTTCATAAAGTTACGAATCTTGGGATATCTCAAGCGCAGATGGACGAAGGTGGATATCATACCCATAACTACGGGGGGCATCATGTGCAAGCAGAAGGTGCCAAAATTCACACCATGGGTACTGATGTAGCGATTGGTCATTATCAAGATATTGGGAGGATCTCCCACCGGCGTAAGGGCGGCCCCAATATTCGAATAGATCACCATGGACATAAGCACAGGCACCGGATTTAAGTTACAAACCTCGCAGAGACGTATGGTTACTGGGGCGACCAACAACATCATGGTCACATTGTCCAGGAAAGCAGACAAGACCGCAGTGAACAGGCAGAGCACATAAATCAAACCAAAAAGTTTTCCTTGGGACAGCTCATAGGCCAATACAGCCAGATAATCAAAAATGCCAGACTCCGAGAGTATAGACACAAGAATCATCATGCCAAAGAGCAACATCAAAGTTTCCACATCCAACCAAGACATTATTTTGAAAGTCGGAGGACGAGCACTCAAGGCAGATAGAATGCCTAAGGACAACGTGGAGGCCACCACTGCAGCAAAGGTACGATCCACAAATTCCCAGATAATCAAAATGTAGAGAAATAACAGCACCATAGCTCCCAAAGGGATGCCCAGGGATTTGTCCACGGGACTGAGGTCGAACCAAAGCTTGAGAGTAAAAATCTCTTCTATGTTGGTATTGAGCACCAAGGCCAAGGACTCTTCTCCTTCGGTATATAGCACCTGCCGACTTAAATCCATGACGATTGGCTTCTGAATTATGGGACTATACTGTAGCTGACTCCAATCGATTAAAACCACATACAATTTCTGGCTTACAGTCTTTTCCATTTTGCCTTTGCTTTGCTCCACATGCAAGGCCAGGTATGGCTTTTTCTCCACAGCACTGGGCAGAACTTCATGACCCTCTAGAAAGGCTCCATTGAGATAAACACCCAATAAATGTTTAACTCCTGCAGCAGTTTTTATAGGCAACTTCTTTGTCTCTTTGGGATGTATGGCTGTGATGATGGGACGCATATCCTGCTCCTTGCCCATTACTATGGCAACTGTGTAGACCAACCAAATGACACCGAGTACACCTACCTTTATCCAATGGACGGAGTCTTGGCTGCCATCGCTCTGCGAGGACATGGAATCTATTGAAGGTGCTAAACGTACTCGTTTTGTGGTTTCCGCCTCATCACCTTCATACTCAATCTGAGGCAAATCATCCACGGCCTCATCTGTATCATGATTTGCTTCATTGGTTCTGGTTTTAGATGCTCTTGAGGGACCTGCCACAGAGTCTAACTGGAATCTTGTGACTTTTTTAGACATTTTTTTAAATGAAAATAAATTTCTAAGGAATAAAATGTGACAAACTCTTCTAGGTAAATGAAAAAATGTTTTTTCTGTAGCTTTGTTTTCTAAAATCATTTTTTTTTTTTTTTTTGCAATGGAGTAGAGGAAATTTTTTAGAGCTGTTGTCTCTGTAAGGTGTAAAAAAAGCATGAAGTAGTTGTACCGGCTAGAATCGCTCGATACTAGAGCACTTTAATGTCAATCAAAAGTAATGGCATTCTCTCCAAGGTAAGAATCAAAACGGCATGACTTTGACAGAGAAAAGTGATGTACACATATAGAAATAATCGAATAACTGGTCAATTATTCGATTTGAAACAATTTCTAAAAACTCTAGTAATTTTCGATGCGTAGAAAATGGACCGAGTTGCCACCAACAGAACCTAAGAATCGTAATAGGCGATCTCTATTCTCCCATCACAAGTAGCTCAGACGTTTGGTCTCCAGAACATTTTTGAACAGGTAAAAAGGCGTTAAGTTCGGCCGGGCCGAACTTTGGATACCCGCCACCTCGGGTATATAAGTGAACCACCTTTCGTCAAAATCCGGTGAAAAATGCATACCTTATGTCCCATAGCAGCTTTATCGAAATATGATCCGATTGGGACCAAATACTCATAAGTACAAGTCATAGTTCAATTGTGTATAGCAAAATATTGGTCTATGGTTAGTAGACACATCTAAAAATAAACCGATCTGAACCATATACGACACGGATGGCGAAAAGCCTAACATAAGTCACTGTGTCAAATTTCAGTGAAATCGGATTAAAAATGAGCCTTTTATGGGGCCAAGACAATAAATCGGGAGATCGGTCTATATGGTAGCTATATCCAAATCTGGACCGGTCTGGGCCAAATTGAAGAAGGTTGTCTAAGGGCCTTACACAACTCACTGACCCAAATTTTTGCAAAATCGGACAATAAATGTGGCTTTTAAATGCCTAAGACCCTAAATCGAAGGATCGGTATATATGGCAGCTATATCCAAATCTGCAGCGATCTGGGCCAAATTGAAGAAGATTGTTGAAGAGCCTAACACAACTCACTGTCCCAAATTTCCGCTACATGGAACAATAAATGCGCCTTTTATGGGCCCAAAACTATATATCGAGAGATCGGTCTATATGACAGCTACATATAAATCTGGACCAATTTAGACCAAATTGAAGAAGGATGCCGAAGGGCCTAATGCAACTCACTGTGCCATATTTCGGTGATATCGGACAATAAACAAGCTTTATATGGGCTCAAAACTTTATATCGAGAAATCGCTCTATATGGCAGCTATATGAAAATCTGAACCGATTTGGGCCAAATTGACGAAGAATGTCGAAGGGTCTAACGCAACTCACTGTCCCAAATTACATCAAAATCGGATAATAAATGCGCCTTACATGGGCCCAAAACTTTATATCGAGAGATCGGTCTATATGGCAGCTATATCCAAATCTGGACCGATCTAGACCAAATTAAAGAAAGATGTTGAAGGGCCTAACATAACTCACTGTCTCAAATTTCATCAAAATCGGATAACAAATGTGGCTTTTATGGGCTCAAAACTTTATATCGAAAGATCGCTCTATATGGCAGCTATATCCAAATCTGGACCGATCTGGGCCAAATTGGTGAAGGATGTTAAAGGGCCTAACACAACTCACTGTCCCAAACTTTGGCAAAAGCGGACAATAAATGCGACTTTTATGGGACCAAACCTTAAATCGAGAGATCGGTCTATATGGCAGCTATATCCAAATCTGGACCTATCTGGGCGAAATTGAAGAAGGATGTCTAAGGGCCTAATGCAACTCACTGTCCCAAATTTCAGCGGAATCGGATAATAAATGTGGCTTTTAAGGACCTAAGACCCTAACTCGGCGGATCGGTCTATATGGCAGCTATATCCAAATCTGAACCGATCTGGGCCAAATTGACGAAGGATGTCGAAGGGCCTAAGACAACTCATTGTCCCACATTTTGGCGACTTTGAACAATAAATGTGGCTTTTAAGGACCTAAGACCCTAAATAGGCGGATCGGTCTATATGGCACCTATATCCAAATCTGGACCGATCTTAGCCAAATTGAAAAAGAATAATAAAGAGCTTAACACAACTCACTGTCCCAAATTTCGGCCAAATCGGATAATAAATGTGGTTTTTTTGGCCCAAAACTTTATATCGAGAGATCGGTCTATATGGCAGCTATATCCAAATCTGGACCTATTTGGGCCAAATCGACAAAGGATGTCAAGGGGCCTAACACAACTCACTGTCCCAAATTTCAGCAAAATCGTATAATACATGTGGCTGTTATGGACCTATGACCCTAAATCGGAGGATCGGCCTATATGGCAGCTATATCCAAGACTCGACCGATCTGGGCCAAATTAAAAAACAATGTTGAGGAACTTAACGCAACTCACTGTCCCAAATTTCAGCCGAATCGGATAATAAATGTGGCTTTTAAGGGCCTAAGACCCTAACTCGGCGGATCGGTCTATATGGCAGCTATATCCAAACCTAGACCGATCTGAGCCAAATTGAAGAAAAATATCGAAGGGCCTTACACAACTTAATGTACCAAATTTTAGCAAAATCGGATTATAAATGTGGCTTTTAAGAGCCTAAAACCTTAAATCGGCGGACCGGTTCTAGGGCTCAACATAACTCACTGTTTCAAATTTTGGCAAAATCGGACAATAATTGCGCCTTTTATAAGCCCAAAACCTTAAATCGAGAGACCGGTCTATATGGCAGCTATATCCAAATCTGAACCGATCTAGGCCAAATTAAACAAGTAAAAGCGTGCTAAGTTCGGCCGGGCCGAATCTTATATACCCTCCACCATGGATTGCATTTGTCGAGTTCTTTTCCCGGCATCTCTTCTTAGGCAAAAAAGGATATAAGAAAAGAGTTGCTCTGCTATTAAAACGATATCAAGATATGGTCCGGTTCGGACCACAATTAAATTATATGTTGGAGACCTGTGTAAAATTTCAGCCAATTCGTATTAGAATTGCGCCCATTGGGGCTCACGAAGTAAAATAGAGAGAACGATTTATATGGGATCTGTATCGGGCTATAGACCGATTCAGACCATAATAAACACGTTTGTTGATGGTCATGAGAGGATCCGTCGTACAAAATTTCAGTCATATCGGATAATAATTGCGACCTCTAGGGGTCAAGAAGTCAAGATCCCAGATCGGTTTATATGGCAGCTATATCAGGTTATGAACCGATTTGAAACTTATTTGACACAGGTTTTGGATATCATAACGAAATACTTCGTGCAAAAATTCATTCAAATCGGATAAGAATTGTGCCCTCTAGAGGCTCAAGAAGTCAAGACCCAAGATCGGTTTATATGGCGGCTATATCAGGTTATAGGCCGATTTGAACCATACTTGGCACAGTTGTTGGATATCATAACAAAACACGTCGTGCTAAATTTCATTCCAATCGGATAAGAATTGCGCATGCTAGAGGCTCAAGAAGTCAAGACCCAAGATCGGTTTATATGACAGCTATATCAGGTTATGAACCGATTTGAACCTTATTTGACACAGGTTTTGGATATCATAACGAAATACTTCGTGCAAAAATTCATTCAAATCGGATAAGAATTGTACCCTCTAGAGGCTCAAGAAGTCAAGACCCAAGATCGGTTTATATGGCAGCTATATCAGATTATGGACCGATTTGAACCATACTTGGCACAGTTGTTGGATATCATAACAAAACACGTCGTGCAAAATTTCATTCCAATCGGATAAGAATTGCGCATGCTAGAGGCTCAAGAAGTCAAGACCCAAGATCGGTTTATATGACAGCTATATCAGGTTATGAACCGATTTGAACCTTATTTGACACAGGTTTTGGATATCATAACGAAATACTTCGTGCAAAAATTCATTCAAATCGGATAAGAATTGTACCCTCTAGAGGCTCAAGAAGTCAAGACCCAAGATCGGTTTATATGGCAGCTATATCAGATTATGGACCGATTTGAACCATACTTGGCACAGTTGTTGGATATCATAACAAAACACGTCGTGCAAAATTTCATTCTGATCGGATAAGAATTGCGCACGCTAGAGGCTCAAGAATTCAAGACCCAAGATCGGTTTATATGGCAGCTATATCAAAACATGGACCCATATGGCCCATTTACAATACCAACCGACCTACACTAATAAGAAGTATTTGTGCAAAATTTCAAGCGGCTAGCTTTACTCCTTCGGAAGTTAGCGTGCTTTCGACAGACAGACGGACGGACGGACGGACGGACGGACGGACGGACGGACGGACGGACGGACGGACGGACGGACGGACGGACGGACGGACGGACGGACAGACGGACGGACATGGCTAGATCGACATAAAATGTCACGACGATCAAGAATATATATACTTTATGGGGTCTCAGACGAATATTTCGAGTAGTTACAAACAGAATGACGAAATTAGTATACCCCCCATCTTATGGTGGAGGGTATAAAAACAATATTGAAAAACTTAACACAACTCACTGTCCCCAATTTCAGCCAAATCGGATAATAAATGTGGCTTTTATGGGCCCAAAACCTTAAATCGAGAGATCGGTCTATATGGCAGCTATATCCAAATGTGGACAGATCTGAGTCAAATTGAAAAAGGATATTTAAGGGCCTAAGACAACTCACTGTTCCAAATTTCAGTAAAATCGGATAATAAATTTTGTGGGCCTAAGACCCTAAATCGGCAGATCGGTCTATAGGGCAGCTATATCCAAATCTGGACCGATCTGGGCCAAATTGACGAAAGGTGTCGAAGGGCCTAACGCAACTCACTGTCCCAAATTTCAGCAAAATCGGATGATAAATGTGGCTTTTTTTGGCCCAAAACTTTAAATCGAGAGATCGGTCTATATGACAGCTATATCCAAATTTGGACCGATCTGAGCCAAATTGAAGAACGATGTCTAAGGCCCCAACACAACTCACTGTCCCAAATTTTAGCAAAATCGGATAACAAATGCGCCTTTTAAGCGCCTAAAACCTAAAATCGAGAGATCGGTCTATATGGCAGCTATATCCAAATCTGGACCCAGCTGGGCCAAATTGTCTTAAGGGGCCTAACACAACTCACTGTCCGAAATTTTAGCAAAATGGGATAATAAATGTGCCTTTTATGTGCCTAAGACTCTAAATCGGCGGATCTATCTATATGGCAGCTATATCCAAATCTCGACCGATATGGGCCAAACTGAAGAATGATGGAGAGCCAAACACAACTTACTTTAAACAATTTTAGCAAAATCAGATAATAAATGTGGCTTTAAAGGGCCTAAGACCCCAAATCTGAGGATCGGTCTATATGGCAGCTATATCCAAATCTGGACCGATCTGGGCCAAATTGACGAAGAATGTCGAAGGGCCTAACACAACTCCCTGTCCCGAATTTCATCAAAATCGGATAATAAATGTGGCTTTTATGGGCCCAAGACCCTAACTCGGAGGATCGGTTTATATGGCAGCTATATCCAAATCTGAACCGATCTGAACAAAATTGACGAAGGGTGTCGAGGGGCCTAACACAACTCACTGTCCCAAATTTCAGCAAAATTGGATAATAAATGTGGCTTTTATGGGCCTAAGACACTAAATCGGAGGATCGGTCTATATGGCAGCTATATCCAAATCTGAACCGATCTAAGCCAAATTGACGAAGGATATTAAGGGGCCTAAGGCAACTCACTGTCCCGAATTTCATCAAAATCGGATAATAAATGTGGCTTTTATGGGCCTAAGACCCTAACTCGGCGGATCGGTCTATATGGCAGCTATATCCAAATCTAGACCGATCTGAGCCAAATTGAAGAAAAATATCGAAGGGCCTAACACAATTTACTGTCCCAAATTTTAGCAAAATCGGATTATAAATGTGGCTTTTAAGAGCCTAAAACCTTAAATCGGCGGATCGGTCTATATGGCAGCTATATCCAAATCTGAACCGATCTGGGCCAAATTGACGGAAGATGTCGAAGGGCCTAAGACAACTCATTGTCCCACATTTTGGCGACTTTGAACAATAAATGTGGCTTTTAAGGACCTAAGACCCTAAATAGGCGGATCGGTCTATATGGCACCTATATCCAAATCTGGACCGATCTTAGCCAAATTGAAAAAGAATGTTAAGGAGCTTAACACAACTCACTGTCCCAAATTTCGGCGACATCGGACTATAAATAAGCTTTTTATGGGCTCAAAACCTTATATCGAGAGATCGGTCTGTATGACAGCTATATCCAAATCTGAACCGATCTGAGCCAAATTCAAGTAGGATGTCTAAGGGCTCAACATAACTCACTGTTTCAAATTTTGGCAAAATCGGACAATAATTGCGCCTTTTATAAGCCCAAAACCTTAAATCGAGAGACCGGTCTATATGACAGCTATATACAAATCTGGACCGATCTGGGCCAAATTAAAAAACAATATTGAAAAACTTAACACAACTCACTGTCCTGAATTTCAGCCAAATCGGATAATAAATGTGGCTTTTATGGGCCCAAAACCTTAAATCGAGAGACCGGTCTATATGGCAGCTATATCCAAAACTCTACCGATATAGGCCAAATTGAAGAAGGACGTCTAAGGGCCTAACACAACTCACTGTTCCAAATTTCAGTAAAATCGGATAATAAATGTAGCTTTTGTGGGCCTAAAACCCTAAATCGTCGGATCGGTCTATATGGCAGCTACATCCAACTTTGGACCGATCTAGATCAAATTGCAGAAAGATGTTAAAGGACCTAACAGAACTCACTGTACCAAATTTCAGCAAAATCGGATGTGGTTTTTATGTGGCTTTTATGGGCCTAAGACCCTAAATCGGCGGATCGGTGAATATGGGGGCTATATCAAGATATAGTCCGATATAGCCCAACTTCGAACTTAACCTGCTTATGGACAAAAGTTTCAACTCAATATCTCTATGTTCGAAAACTGTAGTGTGATTTCAACAGACAGACGGACGGACATGGCTAGATGGTCTTAGATTTTTACGCTGATCAAGAATATATATACTCTATAGGGTCGGAAATGGATATTTCGATGTGTTGCAAACGGATTGACAATATGAATGTACCCCCATCCTTCGGTGGCGGGTATAAAAATTTCCAATTGCTAAGATTCTTCATTGATTTTCCAAGTGGTATGGCATGAGTATTGTTTGGAACACCATCTTCCCGTACATAAAGCGAAGTCTCAACCAAGCCAAGCCGTGCCACGAACGAACCTCATACCTCTTGCCCAATCATAGACATTCGACACATTCAGACACGAACCGGGACTAGTATATGAATCCATGTAGGAAAAAAATAGTGCCGTCAACTGTCTGAGTGCGATCTAAAGAGCGTATATAAAATTCGATTCAGCCTAATTAAATACGTCTATAATTTTTCTTAAAAAAAAAAAAAAAACATTTTCTTCACACCATCTCAGCACATCATTTTAAATAAAAGGAAAAAATTCAATTGGCATTTATTCAAATGCATTATTTATTCAAAGTTTATGCATCTCTTTGGCATACATTTTTTTTCCCAGAACTGCAGATCAATTTGCTCCAGTTCACTAGAGAGCATTAGTCTGCGATCCAGCATGGCTGAGGGTATTTCATCGCAGCTAATGCTATTCGGCTTGGCGTCCACAAATGAAAACATCCTCCGGTTCACATTTACAGAGCAAGGAGGGAGGAGGTGTGATATGCGGCAGACGAGGCAGCGACGAGTCCACTGAGAAATTACTTTTAGTAATGGCCTTGTCCTACACTTGCCTAAATGAGCAATCAACGTCAGCACGCCCGGCAAACGTACACCCACACCCACATCTCTCCAACTACATTTAGACTATCCAAAGACGCCGCTATTGTTGTGGGGCCAATGTTGCCTCTTGCATTATGCCATGCAGTTGCATGCATCTGGGAAAGTTGCAAACGCCGGCGACGACGGCAACAAAAAAAGTGCAACAACTCACTGACGTTGGCTGCTACGAAAAGATGTCAAAGTCACTGGCGATTATCACACCAGTCGACATGGGCGCGAGAATTACGTTCTGTGTGAGAGTGAAAACAATTTGCCCAACTTTTTCCAGCATAGCCCGGCCGATGATTGCCCACACACACATACACTTGGACGCGGCACACATGTTCACTTGCATCCCTCTGCCCGTGGCTGTGTTGGTGCCCCAACAACAGCCAGCAAATGAATAAATGAAATATGGCAAAAGTTACCCCCCACACTCATTCAGAAGGCAAACACAGAATTTTATGGCATTACTGCAACTGATGGTACATTCATTCATTCATTCGTTCACTCATTGATTCCGACACTGGCAGCCTTTTATCAGCATGCTGAGAGGACTACAGGCATTTGGTCCAACGCCGCCCAGCCCTGGCATGTGGGGAGTATTGAGTTTATGTTTGAATGGACATAAAACCCCCTTTCAAATTAAAAACCAATTAGTAAGAATGAGTTTTAACGTTTAACGCCTTTCATGGGCGCATTGGCCATCAATTACAAATTGATGAAATTTAAATTCAATAACATAACCAATGCATATGGCTATGGATATGCTATAACTCTTAGAAGGAGTGCTGGCTATCCTGCCTTTGGGGCAAATATTCAGGACGAATATGTCATGGTTTCTGGATTTGCCAAGTTTTAAATAAATTTCATTTCTATTTACTTCAAAAATATACAAAATACAAATTTCCCTTAAGAATCATTTGAAATACTTCTCTCATGTCAATTGGTGTTATCCAATGCAAGCTTTAGAGTAATAATAAGGAGCTAGAGAGCTGCAAAACCTCATTACCAAGATGTTTTACAAGGCTGAATTTGTTCCAAATGTCCACTACCTCAGTTTGGCGGGAAAATACGGCTAACAATTTTTTCGATATCTTGGCCCCACGAAATTGCCCTCCAAACCCAAAATAAAAATATGCCCCGAACACACTATGACTATTTTTATACCCACCACTGTAGGATAGGGGGTATATTCTATCAGTCATTCCGTTTGCAACACATCGACACATCAATCTCCGACTCTACAAAGTATATATATTTCGGATCGTCGTCAAATTCTGTGTCTGTCCGCCCGTCTATTGTAATCGCTCTAGATTTTGAAATTGAGCTGAAATTTGGCACATATACGTCTATTTGATGCACGCTGGTTAAATTCTTGAACGGAATCGTTCGGAACATATTTGGATATAGCTGCTATATAGACCGATTTTCCGATAAAGGGTCTAATGCCCATAAAAACTTGATTATACCCTCCACCATAGGATGAAGGGTACACTAATTTCGTCATTCTGTTTGTAACTACTCGAAATATTCGTCAGAGACCCCATAAAGTATATATATTCTTGATCGTCGCGACATTTTATGTCGATCTAACCATGTCCGTCCGTCTGTCCGTCTGTCTGTCCGTCCGTCTGTCCGTCTGTCTGTCGAAAGCACACTAACTTCCGAAGGAGTAAAGCTAGCCGCTTGAAATTTTGCACAAATACTTCTTATTAGTGTAGGTCGGTTGGTATTGTAAATGGGCCATATCGGTCCATGTTTTGATATAGCTGCCATATAAACCGATCTTGACTTCTTGAGCCTCTAGAGTGCGCAATTCTTATCCGATTGGGATGAAATTTTGCACGACGTGTTTTGTTATGTTATCCAATTACTGTGCCAGGTGTGGTTCAAATCGGTCCATAACCTGATATAGCTGTCATATAAACCGATCTTGGGTCTTGACATCTTGAGCCTCTAGAGTGCGCAATTCCTATCCGATTAGAATGAAATTTTGTACGACGTGTTTTCTTATGATATCCAATAACTGTGCCAAGTGTGGTTCAATTCGGTCCATTACCTGGTATAGCTGTCATATAAACCGATCTTGGGTCTTGACTTCTTGAGCCTCTAGAGGGCGCAATTCTAATCCGATTAGACTTAAATTTTGCACATAGTGTTTCAGTATCACTTCTAACAACTGTGCCAAGTATGGTTCAAATCGGTCCATTACCTGGTATAGCTGTCGTATAAACCGATCTTGGGTCTTGACTTCTTGAGCCTCTAGAGTGCGCAATTCTTATACGATTAGAATGAAATTTTGCACCACGTGTTTTGTTATGATATCCAACAACTGTGCCAAGTAGGGTTTAAATCGGTCCATAACCTGATGTAGCTGCATTTTATAAACCGATCTTGGGTCTTGACTTCTTGGTCCTCTAGAGAGCGCAATTCTTATCCGATTGGACTGAAATTTTGCACATAGTGTTTTAGTATCACTTCTAACAACTGTGCTAAGTATGGTTCAAATCGGTCCATAACCTGATGTAGCTGCCATATAAACCGATCTTGGGTCTTGATTTCTTGAGCCTCTAGAGGGCGCAATTGTTATCCGATTGGAACGAAATTTTGCACGACGGATCCTCTCATGACCATCAACATACGTGTTTATTATGGTCTGAATCGGTCTATAGCCCGATACAGCTCCCATATAAATCGATCTCTCTATTTTACCTTTTTGAGCTCCCAAAGGGCGCAATTCTTATTCGAATTGGCTGACATTTTACACAGGTCTCCAACATATTATTTTAATCTGGTCCAAACTGGACCACATCTTGATATCGCTCTAATAGCAGAGCAAATCTTTTCTTTTATCCTTTTTTTTGCCTAAGAAGAGATGCCGGGAAAAGAACTCGAAAATGCGCTCCATGGTGGAGGGTATATAAGATTCGGCCCGGCCGAACTTAGCACGCTTTTACTTGTTTTTTGTGGCATTTTTCTAGCAGCCATTGGGGTTTTTCCTCATGTAAATCCAAATTTTTATACCCACCACCGAAGGATGGGGGCATATTCATTTTACCATTCAGTTTGCAACACATCGAAATATCCATTTCGGACCCTACAAAGTATATATATTCTTGATCAGCGTAAAAATCTAAGACGATCTAGACATGTCCGTCCGTCTGTCTGTTGAAATCACGCTACAGTCTTTAAAAATGGACATATTGAGCTGAAACTTTGCACAGATTCCTATTTTGCCCATAAGCAGGTAAAGGTCGAAGATGGGCTATATCGGACTATATCTTGATATAGCCCCCATATCGACCGATACGCCGATTTAGGGTCTTAGGCCCATAAAAGCCATATTTAAAATCCGATTTTGCTGAAATTTGGTACAGTGAGTTGTATTAGGCCCTTCGACATTCTTCTTTAATTTGGCCCAGATCGGTCTAGATTTGGATATAGCTGCCATATAGACCGATCTCTCGATTTAAGGTTTTGGGCCCATAAAAGGCGCATTTATTGCCCGGTGTCGCCGAAATTCAGAAAAATTAGTTATCTTAAGCCCCTCGACATACTTCTGCCATATGGCACAGATCAGTCCAGATGTGGATATAGCTGCCATATAGACCCATCTCTCGATTTAAGGTTTTGGGGCCATAAAATGCGCAATTATTGTCCGATGTCGCCGAAATTTGGGACAGTGAGTTGTGTTAGGCCCTTGGACATTCTTCTACAATTTGAACCAGATCGGTCCAGATTTGAATATAGCTGCCATATAGACCGATCTCTCGATTTAAGGTTTTGGGCCCATAAAAGGCGCATTTATTGTCGGATTTCGCCGAAATTTGGGACAGTGAGTTATGTTTGCTGCAATATAGACCAGATCGGTCCAGATTTGGATATAGCTGCCATATAGACCGATCTCTCGATTTAAGGTTTTGGGCCCATAAAAGGCGCATTTATTGTCCGATTTTGCCGAAATTTGGGACAGTGAGTTATGTCTGCTGTCCCGATATTCTTCTGCAATATAGACCAGATCGGCCCAGATTTGGATATAGCAGCCATATAGACCGATCTCTCGATTTAAGGGTTTTTGCCCATAAAAGGCGCATTTATTATCCGATGACGCCGAAATTTGGGACAGTGAGTTATATTTGGCCCTTCGACATCCTTCGTTAATTTGGCTCAGATCGGTCCAGATTTGGATATAGCTGTCATATAGACCGATCCTCCGATTGAGGGTCTTCGACCCATAAAAGGCGCATTTATTGTCCGATGTCGCCGAAAATTGGGACATTGAGTTAGGTTAAATCCCATGGCATTGTTCTACATCATGGCACAGATCGGTCAAGATTTGGATATAGCTGCCATATAGACCGACCTCTCGGTTTTAGGTTTTGGGGCCAGAAGAAGCGCATTTATTGTCCGATGTCGCCTCAATTTGGGACAGTGAGTTGTGTTGGGCCCTTCGACATCCTTTTTCAATTTCACTCAGATCGATCAAGATTTGGATATAGCTGTCATATAAACCGATATCTCGATTTAAAGCCTTGGTCCCAAAAAAGACGCATTTATAATCCGATTTAACTGAAATTTGAACCATTGACTTATGTTAGTCTTTTCGACATCAGTGTCGTATATGGTTCAGATCGGTTTCGTTTTAGATATAACTACCAAAAATACCAATATTTTGTTATATACAATTGAACAATGACTTTTACTTATTAGTATTTGGTCCAAATCGGAACATATATTGATATAGCTGCTGTGGGGCATAAGGTATGAGTTCTGAACCGGATTTTGACGAAAGGTGGTTTACATATATACCCGAGGTGGTGGGTATCCAAAGTTCGGCCCGGCCGAACTTAACGCCTTTTTACTGTTTTTTTTTTTTTTTTTTTTTTTTTTTTTGCTGAAGGGCTCATTTTATGCATTCACTCATCTTGTTACTTGGTGTCTTGTTTATCAGTTTTACTCAGTTCTCAATTGTCTCATACAGTGTTGTATTCTTAAACGATATGTTAAAAAATGAATCAAAAACCTTCACCTACATGTCGTCACAGAGTTATAACACTCTGTACCACAGTACTGTAGGGTCTAAAAATGCCAATCCTCAAAAATGATAGTTAATATTTTCCATGGTTGAGCAAAGGCAATTACTAAGCAATTGTAAAAATTTATTAATAATGAATAGCTCTTTAAAATGGCATAGCTATAACCTCTACCAAAACACACACCCATACAGAAATACATCATGAACCCTATGACTTAGTTTCAGCCACATGTATCCAAATGCACATGCACACAAACGCATGGACTGTGAACTAAAGCAGCCAGCCACTTATATTGCCAGGGGTTTGTTGCATCTGCTGCCAGCGTCCGCTTTTTAATTACTGCCGCATTGACATCATCAGGTGAAAATCCTAGGTAGGTTGACACATCAATACGTTAAGCCACCAAATGACGTGAGCATGAAAATAGATATTCATTAGATGGCCTTACTGCCCCTGCACCTGCGACCATCACCATCGCCATCGCCTTCGTCTCTTCGTCGCTACATTGCCACAATAAAAAGTTCACAAGAAAAGTTGGAATATAAACGGAATAAACTTCAAACTATCTACGTGCAACGACAAGTGGCAACAGTAATGGGGACAATTGCAGCCATCGCTTCAACTGCTTGCTGTACGTGGTGGGGGAGTGCGGGGGAGTCAGCGCCGCACTTTTATTCTGCCACAGAATAAGAAACGAAGTCATTTAAGATTAGATATACAAAACGGAAGGCATTGCAATGCAGTACAAGTGCACTTCGGTGGCACAAATGGCTTTATAGTCGCATTTTATGGCCGATAATGAATGGCTAAGAAATTCAAGCCTTTGCCACCGTCACATCTACTCATTCGTTCGCTCTCCCATTCACTTATTCAAGCGCAGACAAACAAACATTGCGACGTGTTTTTGTAGCAATGAAAGTCAGCCGGACAGACGGATAGACTGATGATGTGTGGTGGTGGTGGTGGTGGATATAAAATTCACTCCGCCCTCCTGCTGATCACACGCTGGCGATGGCATTTAAAGAGCCACACTGAATTTGCAACAAAATAATGCACCACGGCTAGCACGTCAATGCTCTAAGCTTGTTAAACATAGATGCAGCTCTTCCGCTGCAGCACACCCCCGTAACGGTCAGAACAAAATGTTCCACAGTAACAGTGGCAGCCATGACAACAAGAGCAAAATCACATAAACATGATGTATGTGACATCAAATACGATTTCATAAACTTCTTATCGTGCAACTGCGAGACACTTTAAGGCGGAGGTAAAAAAAAGTATGGAATTTGTCATGAATGAAAATTCATTTTGAAAACAAATATTCACCGGATACTAAAATTGATAGATTTTTTGGTTTATTTCTCGCTTCTTTGAAGACTCCAAAACCACTGAATTTGGGGTCAAGTAACTGGATGGGGGAATATCCCAACCCTAAAAACGACGCCGACCAAACTAGCAGACCTTTCGGGAAGCAAAGTAAAAGTTACCAGAGCCTGATGAAATATTTCCGACGTTACAACCGAAGGCAGGCTTTCTGGCGCTCCATCTGTCTGTATTCACCACATGCCTTATTCGGCATTAACTCCAAGGTCCTGGCAAGAGTAATATTCAAACCCAGGCACGGCAAGGCAAGTTGTGCAGTACCAAATGCCGAAATACCAATAGCCCTTACATTTTTCCTGCTCATTGCCAAACCAATAGTGAAAATCGAGATAAAGTTGAAAATGTCGAAAAAGTTACTCAAATATAAACTGACTTTCAGGATTCAGGAGAAAGGAGGAGGCATTGGCGACTTTGACATTTCGAGACCTGATCACTAATGGCATCATGGCTAGGACGCCAGAGAGAAGAGACAGAATATCCTACTCTACACCACAGGCGCGATTCAATCCTCTCTCCTAGATGGATTTAAACATGTGAAGCCTTTTTTGGGCCCAAAACCTTAAATCGAGAGATCGGTCTATATAGCAGCTATATCCAAATCTGGACCGATCTATGCCATATTGCAGAAGTATGTCAAAGGGCTTAACACAACTCACTGTCCCACATTTTATTTAAATTGGACAATAAATGCGCCTTTTATGGGCCCAAAGCCTTAAATCGCAAAATCGGTCTATATGGCAGCTATATCCAAATCTGAACCGATCTGAGCCAAATTGATGATGGATGTCGAAGAGCCTAACGCAACTCACTGTCCCAAATTTCAGCAAAATTTGATAATAAATGTGGCTTTTATGGGCCTAAGACCCTTAATCGGAGTATCGGTCTATATGGGGGTTATATCAAAATATAGTCCGATATAGCCCATCGTCGAACTTAACCTGTTTATGGACAAAAAAAAAGAATCAGTGCAAAGTTTCAGCTCAATATCTCTACTTTTAAAGACTGTAGCGTGATTTCAACAGACAGACGAACGGACATGTCCTGATCGTCTTAGATTTTTACCATGATCAAGAATATATATACTTTGTAGGGTCGGAAATGGATATTTCGATGTGTTGCAAACGGAATGACAAAATGAATATACACCCATCCTTCGGTGGTGGGTATAAAATTGTACAAAATTTCAGCCAAATCGGATGAGAATTGCGCCCTCTAATGGCTCAAGAAGTCAAGACCCAAGATCCGTTTATATGGCAGATATATCAAAACATGGACCGATTTAAATCATACTTAGCACTGTTATTGGAAGTCATAACTAAACAACTCATGCAAAATTTCAGTCAAATCGGACGAGAATTGCGTCCTCTAGAGGCTCAAGAAGTCAAGATCCCAGATCGGTTTATATAATGCAGCTATATCTGGTATTTTACCGATTTGCGCCATACTTGGCACAGTTGTTGGAAGTTATAACAAAACACTTTGTGCAAAATTTCAGCCAATTCGGATGAGAATTGCGACCTCTAGTGGCTCAAGAAGTCAAGACCCAAGATCGGCACCTAAACAACCTAGAGCCCGGAAATTTTACACACGGTCTCGCCCAGCTCATGCCAATCATTCCAAATTTCAAAGATATATCTTCACCCATTCTCACACGTCCTATTGGTCACTAATTTTTTTTCCATTTTCTGCCACTGTGCAACGTGAGGCGAAGAGGTCAGTATGACTTAAGACATATATGCACCTATCACGATAGGTTCTCCTTGCAATGCTATGTTCAGGACTTTCCCATAGGATGGGATCGGGTATTATGCCAAACTTAAACCAACGTAAGGGGTATACTACTACCAGATTTCCCATGAACATTCTTTAAAGGAACTAGGGATACTTTTCTCATATCACTCAGTGTAGTCTGATTAAATTTTAAGCTCAATGATAAGGGGACTCCTTTTTTATGAGGAATCCGAACACCGTGCCGCATAGCGACACCACTTGGTAGAGAAGTTTTAACATGGCAGAATGCCTCACAAATGTAGTCAGCATTTGTAAGCGGATAACCAGCGCCAAAGGTTTTTTCTGATATTCAAGTTGGAGTTTGAACCCAGGCTTTCGGCGTCATAGGTGGACATGCTTAACTATGCACCACGGTGGCCTCCAAGAAGATATAAGGAAAGATAATTAAGGAACATATAAAGAGCACAGGGTTCCCAGGATATGATATTCAGGATTTCGTTTAATTCTTACAAAGCGATCAACCACTGGCTTAGATCTATGCCCGATAGAGCATGAGACAGGTTTAATACCCCCATTCTCTTTTTGAGCTTTGCCTTACCTGACCCAAGACAACCCTAAAGTCTTTGGATCAGCCATTCATTTGTATCAAGCAAACATCTGCTCTAAGACTTAAAGCATTGCGACAATTTTAAACCCTCCACTTAATCCGATCATACTACCCCGCTAATACCACATAACGTAGGTTAAAAGTAACAGCCACAATTTGTCTCATTCAGCTGAAACAAGCGAAGCAGGAATTTCACAAACAAAAACTACACAAGATATAGAGCAAACTTAGAAAGAAAAGCTAAAGAGGAGAAGTTAAAACGCCGAAAGCCTCTGTAACTCATTCTCAGCATAAACATACCGACACACCCACAAAAAAAGACGCTCCCATGTCAGCACTGACGCTTCAATTGGTTGAAACACGCAGCAACTTTAAGGGTCTGTCCATCATCATGTTGAACATAGACCGTGAGTCAGTCAGTTAGTCAGTTCGTTACTCGGTCTATTTATGTGGCTGTCCGTAAAGCTGAGGGTGACACCTTAACATTCAGGCCACTGTGAATGGAGGCATGTTGCACTTTTAGTTCAGCCGAAGTCACAACACTGACTCTTCCAGTCTCAAATGGTTGCTGTTGCAATTTCTTCCTCTCCTTTCACCTTCTGTGCTATGCTCTGGGATGATAGTTGCTGTTGACATTTGTCACTTTTTTCCCGCTTTGTTGAAGAAAACGAGCGTCACAGCTACGAAGGCGACGCAAGAGTAAACGGTAGGGAACATCTCGTGTGCACTGTGGGAGTACCTTTTGGGTCATGCAACCAGATGGTATGGAAATGTGTGAGGAATACTGAAGAAGCTCTAGTTCCGAATCCATACACATGTCACTCAGCCACTTGGTGGCAGTCAGTGTAATGCAACAACCATTGGCAGTGGCAGTATAAGGTCCGTGCGAACAACAGTTACAGCATGTCTCATGTAACGAAGCCCAATGTGGTGAACGCCAACTAGGCAACACCTCTAGCATAAATATTACATGTTTATATAAATACACTGAGAGAAATTTGAATAGAGATGAAATTTTAATCAAACCAATGAAAACTTCAACCGCAAAAACTTACATAGGTGTGTCGTATTGTAGCACTACACAGTCCAAATCACGATTTGTCGGTTATTGTTATCGGTAATCGATAACTATCCAGTAAAACTTTGGACAGGAATTCTATACAGCATATCTGACTTGAACTAGAGAAGACTTAATTAAATCTCAGCAAATATGAGTTTATGATAGAGAAGATCACAACAAGCCGATTACTGGCTTGGGTATACGTCCATAGGGATATGGGGCGCACTAATATCCGCGCCCTCATCGAAATATCCATTTCCGACCCTATGAAGTTTATATATTCTTGATAAGCGCAAAAATCTAAGACGATCTTGCCATGTCCGTCCGTCTGTCTGTTGAAATCATGCTACAGTCTTTAAAAATGGAGATATTAAGCTGAAATTTTGCAAAGATTCTTTTTTTTTTTGTCCATAAGTAGGTTAAGTTCGAAGACGGACTATATCGGACTATGTCTTGATATAGCCCCCATATAGACCGATCTGCCGATTTAGGGTTTTAGGCCCATAAAAGCCACATTTATTATCCGATTTGGGTGAAATTTGGGACAGTGAGTTATGTTAGGCCAATGCAAATCCCTCTTTAATTTTGCCCAAATCAGTTCAGATTTGGATATAGCTGCCATATAGATCGATCAGCCGATTTAGGATCTTAGGCATATAAAAGCCACATTTATTATCCGATTTTGCCGAAATTTAATACAGTGAGTTGTGTGGGGCCCTTCGACATCTTTTTGCAATATTGCCCAGATCGGTTCAGATTTGGATATAGCTGCCATATAGAATGATTTCTCGATTTAAGGTTTTGGGGCCATAAAAGGCGTACATATTGTCGGATTTCGCCGAAATTTGAAACAGTGAGGTGTGTTAAGCCCTTCGACATACTTTTGCAATTTGACCCAGATCGGTCCAGATTTGAATATAGCTGCCATATAGCCCGATCTCTCGATTTAAGGTTTTGGGCCTATAAAAGGCGCATTTAATGCCCGATGTCGCCGAAATTTGGGACAGTGAGTTGTGTTAGGCCCCTCGACATACTTCCGCAATATTGCACAGATCATTCCAGATTTGGATATAGCTGCCCTATAGGCCGATCTTTCGATTTTAAGGTTTTGGGGCCATAAAATGGGTACCTTTTGTACGATTTCGCCCAAATTTGAAACATTGAGTTAATATAAACCCTTCGACATTCTTCTTCAATTTGGTTCAGATCGGTCCAGATTTGGATATAGCTGCCATATAGACCGATCTCTTGGTTTTAGGTTTTGGGGCCATAAAAGGCGCATTTATTGTCGATGTCGCTGAAATTCCGAACAGAGAGTTGAGTGAGGTCTCTCGACATACTTCTGCAATATTGCACAGATCGGTCCAGATTGGGATATAGCTGCCATATAGACCGATCTATCGATTTAAGGTTTTGGGGCCATAAAAGGCGTTCTTATTGTCCGATTTCGCCAAAATTTTAGACATTAAGTTTGACATTCTTCTTCAATTTGGCCCAGATCGGTCCAGATTTAGATATAGCTGTCATATAGACCGATTTCTCTATTTAAGGTTTTAGGCCCATAAAAGGCGCTTTTAATGTCCGATGTCGCCAAAATTTGAAACAGTGAGATGTGCTAAGCCCTTCGACATAATTTTTCAATTTGATCCAGATCGGTCAAGATTTAGATATAGCTGTCATATAGACCGATTTCTCGAATTAAAGTTTTGTGCCCATAAAAGGCGCATTTAATGTCCGATGTTGCCAAAATTTGGAACAGTGAGATATGTTAAGCCTTGCGACATACTTTTGCAATTTGACCCAGATCGGTCCAGATTTGAATATAGCTACCATATAGCCCGAACTCTCTATTTAAGGTTTTAGGCCCATAAAAGGCGCATTTAATGTCCCATGTCGCCAAAATTTTAGACATTAAATTAAGATAAGCCTTTTGACATTATTCTTCAATTTGGCCCAGATCGGTCCAGATTTAGATATAGCTGTCATATAGACCGATTTCTCGATTTGAGGTTCTGGGACCATAAAAGGCGCATTTATAATCCGCTTTCATTGAAATTTGACACCGTGACTTATGTTAGGCTTTTCGACATCCATGTCGTATATGGCTCAGATCGGTTTATTTTTAGATATATTGGGTTGCCCAAAAAGTAATTGCGGATTTTTCATATAGTTGGCGTTGACAAATTTTTTCACAGCTTGTGACTCTGTAATTGCATTCTTTCTTCTGTCAATTATCAGCTGTTACTTTTAGCTTGCTTTAGAAAAAAGTGTTAAAAAGTATATTTGATTAAAGTTCATTCTAAGTTTTATAAAAAATGCATTTACTTTCTTTAAAAAATCCGTAATTACTTTTTGGGCAACCCAATAGCTACTCAAAATGCCAATATTTTGTTATACACAATTAAACAATGACTTGTACTTATAAGTATTTGGTCCAAGTCGGAACATATTTCAATACAGCTGCTATGGGGCATAAGGTATGCATATTTCATCGGATTTTGACGAAAGGTGGTTTACATATATACCCGAGGTGGTGGGTATCCAAAGTTCCGCCCGGCCGAACTAAACGCCTTTTTCTAGTCTTATGATGATTTGATGCTTTATGCCTATATTTTTCCATGATCGCCTAAACATTCTGAATCCATCTAGGGTATACAAATCTTCTAAATGTAGGAAATGTAGGCTCTGGGGAAATTTTTTTTTACATTTCTTTAAACTTTTTTATACATTCTTAATAACCATAACGTGTATGGGTGTGTATGGCCGTGTGTTTCAATGAATGAATGAATTTGCAGGAGTAAAAATATCCCAGCAGGCCGCGTCGTCAAGAGGTCTTAAAAGAAGGGTGCATGACCAATGATCCGTGACCATGTTAAATCGTCGAAGATATATAGCCGACAGACCATACAAATCGTTGAATTCATTTTCATATAGTTATAGCTAAAATCATGCATGAAATTGTAAGCGACATTGTGAACGAAAATGTCATCATGTCTCATGTAAATTCAAACATCCGTTTTTCAAAGAAAAAAATAAATAAAATTTTAAGTTGTTCTATAAAAAGATTATAGTGCTGACTTGTTCGTGGACACGGTTAGTGATTTCGTCAACAATCAACTTTTATAGCAGACAATATGTACGACACCTTATCATGAAAAATTAAAATATCGACGAAAAAATCCAAATTGTCTAAAGGAAGTCTTGGAAGACATTGTCATGATAGATGTTTGGACTGTTGGGATTCTTTTCATATGTTGACAAAAAATAGACTCTTCAGTATAGTACGCTTGTATGTGTTCCATAATATCCCAGCAGGCAGCGTCGTCAAGACGTCTTGAAAGAAGGGTGCATGAACTTGTTGCATCGTTGATGACATATAGCCGATACAAAACGTTGATAACATTTTCATATAGTTGTCGAGAAAATCATGCATGACATTCTAAGCGACATTGTGAATGAACATGTCACATTGTCTCATGACAATCTTTTTTCTAAGAAAAAAATAAAAAAACAAGTAAAAGCGTGCTAAGTTCGGCCGGGCCGAATCTTATATACCCTCCACCATGGATCGCACTTGCCGAGTTCTATGCGCGGTATCTCTTTTTAGGCAAACAAAGAATATTGAATAAGAACTGTTATGCCATTGGAGCTATATAAAGTTATAGTTCGATTCGGAACTTAAATGAATGCACCTTTTAGGGGCTCAAGAAGCAAAATCGGGAGATGGGTTTATATGGGAGCTGTATTGCTATTGATAAAGCTATTGATCGATTCAGACCATTTTAGACACGTATGTTGAAAGTCATAAGAGAAGCCGTTGTACAAAATTTCATCCAAATCGGATGAAAAGTGCGCCCTCTAAAGGTTCAAGAAGTCAAGATCCCAGATCCTCTTATATGGCAGCTATTGGGTTGCCCAAAAAGTAATTGCGGATTTTTTAAAAGAAAGTAAATGCATTTTTAATAAAACTTAGAATGAGCTTCAATCAAATATACTTTTTAACACTTTTTTCTAAAGCAAGCTAAAAGTAACAGCTGATAACTGACAGAAGAAAGAATGCAATTACAGAGTCACAAGCTGTGAAAAAATTTGTCAACGCCGACTGTATGAAAAATCCGCAATTTATTTTTGGGCAACCCAATATATTAGGTTATGTACCGATTTGTCCCATACTAAGCACAGTTATTGGAAGTCATAACAAAACACTTCATGCAAAATTTCAGCCAAATTGGACGAAAATTGCGCGCTCTATTGGCTCGAGAAGTCAAGATCCAAGATCGGTTTATATGACAGCTATACCAGATTATAAATCGATTTGAATCATACTTAGCACAGTTGTTGGAAGTGAAACCAAAACACTGCGTGCAAAATTTCAGTTAAATCGGATGGAAATTGCTCACTCTAGAGGCTCAAGAAGTCAAGACCCAAGATCGGTTTATATGGATACACGGATGTCAAAAGACTAACATATGTCACCGTGTTAAATTTCCGTAAAATAGGATTATAAATGCGCCTATTATGGGACCAAGACTTTGAATCGAGATATCGGTCTATATGGCGGAAATCGGACAATAAATGCGCCTTTTACGGCCCCCAAAACCATTAATCGAGAGATCGGTCTATACGGCAGCTTTATACAAATCTGAACCGATCTGGGCCAAATTGACGAAGGATGTCAAAGGGCCTAACACAACCCACTGTCCCAAATTTCGACGACATCGGACAATAAATGCGCTTTTTATGGGCCCAAAACCTTAAATTGAGATATCGGTCTATATGGAAGCTATATCCAAAGCTGAACCGATTTGGGCCAAGTTGCAGAAAAATGTCGAAGAGCTTAACCCAACTCACTGTCCAAAATTTCGTCGAAATCGGACAATAAATGCGCCTTTTACGGTCCCAAAACCATAAATCGAGAGATCGGTCTATACGGCAGCTTTATACAAATCTGAACCGATCTGGGCCAAATTGACGAAGGATGTCAAAGGGCCTAACACAACCCACTGTCCCAAATTTCGGCGACATCGGACAATAAATGCGCTTTTTATGGGCCCAAAACCTTAAATTGAGATATCGGTCTATATGGAAGCTATATCCAAAGCTGAACCGATTTGGGCCAAGTTGCAGAAAAATGTCGAAGAGCCTAACCCAACTCACTGTCCAAAATTTCGTCGAAATCGGACAATAAATGCGCCTTTTATGGCCCCAAAACCTTAAATCGAAAGATCGGTCTAAACGGCAGCTATATTCAAATCTGAACCGATCTGGGCCAAATTGACGAAGGATGTCAAATGGCCTAACACAACCCACTGTCCCAAATTTCAACAAAATCGGATAGCTTATGTGGCTTTTATGGACTTAAGACCCAAAATCGGCGGATCGGTCTATATGGCAGCTATATCCAAATCTGCACCAATCTGGGCCAAATTGACGAAGGATGTCGAAGGGCCTAACACAACTTACTGTTTCAAGTTTTAGCAAAATCGTATAATAAATGTGGCTTTGATTGGCCTAAGACCCTAAATCGGCGGATCGGTCTATATGGGGGCTATATCAAGATATAGTCCGATATTGCCCATCTTCAAACTTAACCTGCTTTTTTGCACGTAACCAACACGCAGGGGATGTCCCCTATATATGCTGTGCATTGCATTGGCAATTAGGAAAGTTAAAGGTTGGAGGGGGGAAAGAGGGAGTAGTGTTTATTGATATTAGTCTAAAATTTCTGAACTTCAATGTCGTTGGGAAAGACATTGGCTGGAAGTCGATTCCACATACGAATGGTTCGGGAGAAAAATTAATTTTCTCGGTAATGCATGGTCCGGTCAACTGTCCAATCGGTTACAAACGTGTGTGAGTTCCTGGCAAGTCTTGTATTCCTGGTGAACATCCCAACGTCAGGGATAAGAAGACGAATATCCCTGGAACACACGCCATGAAAATAACGATATACGAGCAATACAACGCTACCCACATTCCGACGATGTTCAAGGGAAGCAATAGAGTTGGATACCCTACTGTCCCCAATCAACACTATCGCTCTCCGTTGAACCCGTTCAAGTAGCTCCAAGGATGATATTGGAACTCCTGCCCCTATATGAGAGTTATATTCCATCATCGGCCTGATGTAGGTTGTATAGATATTGGGAAGGTCAGAAGAGAGCGTCTCATCCATAATACGCCTCCTGTCCACAATTTCTTGAGGACTGGGCCTATGGTCGAATGAATACGAATGACACAGACTACTGTCATCGGCAAATAAGTAGACTGGATTCAAAGTCTGACCCAATAGATCGTCAATGAAAATAAGAAAAAGGGAAGGGAAAAGAACAGAGCCTTGTGGCACACCAGCGCTCAATGTATACTCATCGGGTGAGAACCCATCTACAACAACTCGTATAATGCGATCTCTGAAAAAGCTTGTGCTGACTTTTTTATCGAAGAAGTCTTTGAAGACAATGTCATGAAAGACGTTTGGACTGCTGGGATAGTATGTGGCATTGTTGGTGTTGAAATATTTCGTAAACGCGGACCTGCATGTTAACTTTGAGTTAAGCTAGCATACAGAGAAACCCACCAGGCTCCCCTCACACCATCGCTGTAGTCAAACAATTGTCTAACGAAGCTCAGCCCATTGTTACCCGTCGAAAGCCCGAAGAATGCAACAAAGTGAAAAGTTACATTTTGTGTTCGTTGGCAGATTTATGTGTGGCATATTTGCAACGGAAAGCCGAGCAATAGCAGAGTAACAGAGCAACACAAAACATGACTGCGACTTTGCAAAACTATGAATGAATGAGAAAACTGGGCAAAAGTGTAGCAGCTCCCAGTTTGCCTACCGAACATGTAGTTACATTCATACATAGTGGCAATGTCATAAACATATCAACCACCCGCCCATGCAATGTGGGTCTTGGTTGTTGGTCGGTGGTCGGTGGTGAAGGTAGACCCCCAGTTTGGTCGATTTCTATGTGAAAACACCCGATTATTTTGCATGAGGGCATAGCGAAAGGTTGTTGACGCTCCTACAACTAC
This sequence comes from Stomoxys calcitrans, assembly GCF_963082655.1. Classification (NCBI taxonomy): domain Eukaryota; kingdom Metazoa; phylum Arthropoda; class Insecta; order Diptera; family Muscidae; genus Stomoxys; species Stomoxys calcitrans. Next base: position 264,889,956 of record NC_081552.1, on the reverse strand, counting down.
AATGCGCCAAAGAAGGATGATGAAGACGATGGCGATGATAGTGAGGGGGTATTTCTTCACACTCTAAGCACAAAAATTGAGATTTGTTTTCAGTGTGACACAGATATTAGCAATGAAGTGGGTTATCAACAGAGGGCTACATCAAATTAAGGGTTTTTTTTAATTCTGAATAAAACTAGTTGTTATCCAGTTATCCCGCTGGAGAGGAATTAGGCAACTGGGGTCGATGGGCCCTTAAAAGTATCGAAAAAGAATCGGCGAAAGTGGGTCTGGCGGCAAATGGAGGCAAAACAAAATGGATGATATGAACTGCTACAACGTCCAGTACACCCGAGCAAATAAAGAAAAGTTGGGAGAAAGTTGGGTACTAAAACTTTGGGATAGTCATCGACTTACCTACCTCGGCAGCAGCTCCAGTTTTTAAATAAAAAGAAGTATCCTGGCACAAAATAACTATGAGCACCCCGCAGGCTGGACCTTTGAGCTCCCATCTGTGTGGTATTCATCGTTACCACGAAAAGCTTAGCTGAAAACTACCAGGCACACAGGTTGCGGATAGTGGAATCCTCCATACGGAAAACCTCTAGTAGCGAATAATCAGTGGTATCGAGTAGAGAGACTCAGTGAGAGGCCGGGCGGCAACGACTCTTTGCTGCTTGATAAGTCAAGGGGGGGTTTTGGGGCCTTTAAAAGCGAATGTCCATCACGTTCCCTCAACGATTGGTGCTATGAACCGGAACGAGCTAACTCACCCATGGAGCTTGACAAGAATCGCTACCTCCACATGCACATGTGGCTACAATAACAACAAAAAAGCAAACTTTGAATTAAGCCAGCAGTTCGGAAGCCCAGGGAACCGTGCACAGTGGTTAGCACGTCCGCCTATGACGCCGAACGCCTGGGTTTAAATCCCAGCGGTCACATCAGAAAATTTTTCAGCGGTGGTTATCCCCTTACTAACACTGTCCCAAATGTCGGCGTAATCGTACTATAAATGCGCCTTTTATGTGCCCAATCTTTAAATCGAGAGATCGGTCTATATGGCAGCTATATTCAAATCTGGACCGATCTGGGCCAAATTAAAGAGGAATATTGAGGAGCCCAACACAACTCACTTTCCCAAATTCTGGCAAAATTGGAAAATAAATGCGCCTTTTAATGGCCCATGACCCTAAATTGGCGGATCGGTCTATATGGCGCTATATCCAAATCTGAACCAATTTAGCCCAAATTAAGGAAGGATGTCGAAGCGCCTAACGCAACTTACTGTCCATAATTTCAGCAAAATGGGATGATAAATGTGGCTTTTATGGACCCAAACCCTTAAATCGAGAGATCGGTTTATATGACAGCTGTATCCAAATCTGAACCGATCTGTGCAATATTGCAGCACTATGTCGAGGGACTTAACTTATTTCATTGTCCCAAATTTCGACGATACCGGAAAATTAGTGCGCCTTTTATGAGCCTAAGACCCTAAATCGGCGGATCGGTCTATATGACAGCTATATCCAAATCACAACCAATCTGAGCCAAATTGAAAAAAGATGTCCAAGGGCCTAATACAACTTACTGTCCCAAATATCAGCACAATCAGATAAAAAATGTGGCTTTTATGGGCCCAAAGCCTTAAATCGAGAGATCGGTCTATATGACAGCTATATCCAAATCTGGAACGATCTGATCAAAATTAAAGAAAAATATCAAAGGGCCTAACACAACTCACTGTCCCAAATTTTGGCAAAATCAGACAATAAATTTACCTTTTATGGGCGCAAGACCTTAAATCAAGAGATCGGTCTATATGGCAGCTATATCCAAATCTGAACCAATCTGAGCCAAATTGACGAAGGATACCGCGGGGCCTAACGCAACTTACTGTCCCAAATTTCAGCAAAATCGGATAAAAAATGTGGCTTTTATGGGCGAATCGGTTTATATGGCAGCTATATCACAATCTGGAACGATCTGATCCAAATTGAAGAAAAATGTCAAAGGCCCTTACACAACTCACTGTCCCAAATTTTGGCAAAATCAGACAATAAATGCGCCTTTTATGGGCCTAAGACCCCAAATCTACGGAGCGGCCTATATGGCAGCTATATCACAATCTGAACCGATCTGAGCCAAATTAACGAAGGATGTCTAAGGATCTAACACAACTCACTGTCCCAAATTTCAGCAAAATCGGATAATAAATGTGGCTTTTATGGGCTTAAGACCCTAAATCGGCGGATCGGCCTATATGGCAGCTATATCACAATCTGAACCGATCTGAGCCAAATTGACGAAGGATGTCGAAGGGCCTAACACAACTCACTGTCTTAAATTTCAGCAAAATTGGAAAGCATCTGTGGCTTTTATGGGCCTGAGACCCTAAATCGGTGGATCGGTCTATATGGGGGCTATATCAAAATATACTCCGATATAGCCCATCTTCGAACTTAAACTGCTTATGGACAAAAAAAAGAATCTGTGCAAAATTTCAGTTCGATATCTCCATTTTTAAAGACTGTAGCGTGATTTTAACAGACATAAGGACAGACGGACGGACATGGCTAGATCGTCTTAGATTTTTACGCTGATCAAGAATATATACTTTATACGGTCGGAAATGGATATTTCGATGTTTTGCAAACGGAATGACAAAATGGATATACCCCCATTCTTCGGTAGTGGGTATAAAAAATCATTAAAATTTTGTCGTTGATATAATTTAGAGGGTCGGGGCACCGAACCAAATATTGTCTCTAGAGAATATTTTATTGAAATTTTCCCTTTACAGGATATTTATCGAAATTTGGTCTACGAAAAAATTATGTCGCCCCTCTGGCTACGTCCCTGGCTCCCATATATATGTTCGTCCGATTTTAAATATTTTGCGATAAAGCGATTTGTCAACCGATTGTCACGACAAGTGGCACACATAATCCTCTTATGATTGTTGACATTTCTGTTATATTTGATCCAAATCGGATCAGATTTATATTAAGCTTCCATATATTGTACATACATATATACATCGCACATGTAGAGTAGCAATTATTACAACTTTCAACACATTTGCTCGGAATTTGGAGCGGTTTGTTTTGAAACCCATTTGAAAACCTTCACCAAATTTGATCAAATTCGGTTCAGAACTAGATATAGCTCCCACTTTCTACCTACCCTTTAGGTGGTGTAGGGTATTATATAGTCGGCGCTGTCTGTTTTTTGCCATACCTTACTTGTTCCTCTTGGGACAAGTTATATGCAAAGGCATTTTTTGAGATGCTGTATTTATTCTCCTAGCATATCATGTTGGTAGTACTAAACAATTCGTTATATATGATATTTAAAAAATTTTCTATTCCATTTTCAACACTTTAATGTTTCTTACCCACTCTAATATACCCACCATTTGGTCTCACCAGATAAAGGCCACAGAGACAAGCCAGTAATGAGTCTTCGCATGTGAGATGTGCGAATCGAAAGCTTTGGAAAGGGTAAAGAAAGGATAGTCTGGTTGTGGCTCATCGTCTTGTAACTGTAGTAATTTTTCACTTGACAAATTATCCATATGAGTGTGTGGGTGTGGGTGTATGTGTGTGTGTGTATGAGTGCATATGAATGTTTGCTCTTGTTTCAATTTGCAACATTCAGCAACAGTTGCAATCAAAAGCATTGAATAAAAAGTTCACGTAGACACACACGCGATGCTAGCCAGCACATATAGACGCACCAACACACACACACACAGTACATACACATACACGCCCCCACAATGCATGAAATATGCAAAATGTGGACTTCTGTAAATGACACTCATTTGTGATTAAACCAAAGAACAAGAAACTTGGCTTATGCTTGTTTTTGCATGCTCATGTATAAAAATATAGAAAATCATAAACCAGTGCAACGGTGGCAAAATGGCCTGCCCAGGCAACCATGACCTTACATATATTATGGTAACAATTTATTGTGAAAGCTATTTCAATTTAATAGGAATTTCACTTGAAATAGGATAAATTGGGAAAGACCTACAAATTCAGTTTAGTTTTGAGTGGTTGTTTTTATAGCCAAACTTGTAAGAATTGCAGACGTACTAATTTGAGTATCTATCCAATGCATCCATATCTAAATGTTTACAACAAAAGTAGATTGGACGAATGTTAGAGTTCACCTCCAAAAGTCGATTTAATACCTTTATTTATATCTTTCTGAGGTTTTTAGTCGACCTAACCATGACCCCCCGTTACAATTTTAATGAAAGAGACACAAGATGTTAACCCAATAACCGATCCCCCGATTTGACTTCTTGAACCCTTATAATTTTTGTCCGATTTTGCGAAAGTTTTGCACATAGTGTTCTGTTATGACTTCCCACAACTGCGCCAAGTACGATCCAAATCGTTCTATAACCTGATATAGCTCCCATATAAACCGATCTTCCGATTTTACTTCCTGAGCCCCTGGAAGCCGCAATTTTCATCCGATTTGGCTGAAATTTTGTTCATGGTGTTCTCTTATGACTCCCAATAACTGTGCCACGGTTCAAATAGGTCAAGAACATCTTATAGCTCCCATATAAACCGATCCCCGGATTTGACTTCTTGAGCCCTTACAAGCCGCTTTTTTTATCCGATTTGGCTGACATTTTGCATATAGGGTCCTGTCATGACTCTCCACAAATGCGCCAAGTACGGTCTAATTCGGTCTATATCTAGATATAGCTCTCATAGTTTAGCCGAATCAATGGTGGTGGGTTCCCAGAATTCTGCCCGGCCGAACTTAGCACGCTCTTACTTGTTTGTTCATAGACAGATTAAGTTCGGAGATGAGCTATAGCGAGCAATATCTTGAAATAGCCCCCATATAGACCGATCTGCCGTTGTAAGGTCTTTGGCCTTTTAAAGTCACATTTATTATCCGATTTCGCTCAAATTTTGTACAGAGAGTTGTGAAAGGTCTCTCGACATCTTTGTTCAGTACAGACCAGATCGGCTCAGATTTAGATAAAACTGTCATATAGACCGATCTCTCGATTTGGGGTCTTTGGTCCATAAAAGGCGCATTTATTGCCCGATTTCGATGAAATTTGGGACAGTGAGATGTGTTAGACCCTTAGACATCCTTCGTCAATTTAGCCCAGATCGGTGCAGATTTGGATATAGCTGTCATATAGAGCGATCCGCCGATTTAGGGTCTTAGGCCCATAAAAGCCAAATTTTTTATCCGCTTTGGCTGAATTTTGGGACAATGAGTTGTGTTAGGTTTTTCGACATCCTCCGTCAATTTGGCCTAGATCGGTCCAGATTTGGTTATAGCTGCCATATAGACCGATCCTCCGAGTTAGGGTTTTAGGCCCATAAAATTGGCATTTATTGTCCAATGTCGCCGAAATTTAGGACAGTGAGTAAAGTTGAGTCCCTCGACACACTTCTGCAATGTTTCACAGATCGGTCCAGATTTGGATATAGCTGCCATATGGACCGATCTCTCGATTTAAGGTTTTGGGTCCATAAAAGCCAAATTTATTAGCCGATTTCGCCGAAATTTGGTACAGTGAGTTATGTTAATCCCCTTGACATACTTCTGCAATATGGGACAGATCGGTCCAGATTTGGATATAGCTGCCTTATAGACAGGTTTCAGGTTTTGGGGCCATAAAATGCTCATATATTATCCGATGTTGCTGAAATATAAGACAGTGAGTTTAGTTAGACTCTTCGACGTCCTTCTTCAATTTGACGCAGATCGGTCCAGATTTGGTTATAGCTGCCATATAGACCGATCTCTCGATTTAAGGATTTTGGTCCATAAAAGGCGCATAAAATGTCAGATTTCGCCGTAATTTGGGACTGTGCTTTGTGTTAGGCTTTTCGATAATTTTCTGCAACTTGGCCAAAATCGGTCCAGATTTTAATATTTCTGCCATATAGACCGATCCTCCGATTTAGGGTCTTAGGCCCATAAGAGCCACATCTGTTATCCAATTCTGCTGAAATTTGGGACAGTGAGTTGTGTTAGGCCCTTCGACATCCTTTGTCAATTTGGCCCAGATCGGTCCAGATTTGGTTATAGCTGCCATATAGACCGATCCGCCGAGTTAGGGTCTTAGGCCCATAAAACCCACATTTATTAATCAATTTTTCTAAAATTTGGGACAGTGAGTTGTCCTAGGTCCTTCGACATTTTTCTTCAACTTGGCCTCGATCGCTTCAGATTTGGATATAAGTGCTATATAGAACTTTTTCTCGATTTACGGTTTTGGGTCCATAAAAGGGGCATTTATTGTCCGATGTCGCCGAAATTTGGGACAGTGAGTTATGTTAAGCCCCTTGACATACTTCTGCAATATGGCACAGATCGTTCCAGATTTGGATATAGCTGCCATATAGACCGATCTCTCGGTTTTAAGTTTTGAGGCCATTAAAGGCTCATTTATTATCCAATGTCGCTGAAGTTTGAGACAGTGAGTTTAGTTAGGCTCTTCGACGTCCTTCTTCAATTTGGCTCAGATCGGTCCAGATTTGAATATAGCTGCCATATAGACCGATCTCTCGATTTAAGGTTTTGGGCCCATAAAAGACGCATTTATTGTCCGATTTCGCCGTAATTTGGGATTGTGTTAGGCTTTTCACCGAATTTTGATGAAAGTCGGTTTACATTGATACCCGAGGTGGTGGGTATCCCAAGTTCGGCCCGGCCGAACTTAACGCCTTTTTACTTGTTTCCTTTTTTTGCTTTTAACCGACGGCATACGGGCTCTCTAACTTAACCTTAAATATATACATCTCGCGATATTTAAAAAATTAAAAAATGGAAATATTGTAGAGTTCATTTAAAACGAGGAACCTTACAAAATCCTACGTAACAACTTTTTATTGAAAAATTATTTCTATACAACAAATGAGATTTTTGAGACATTCAGTTCAGTTCTGTTCCATTTTGAGCTGTGTAACAATACTTGGTTAGTAGGCTTCATTTAGATGCTGCAAGCAATAATCATAATAACTACGATGAGGATGTTGACGATAATGGTGATGGGGGATTTGGTTAAGCAAATGTACCATGCAATCGATTCAAGACTATTCAAATGCTCCATAACCATGGAAAGAACTTACGAAGCACTCATACACACACACTCACACACCCACAATACTCTATTTACGATTGTTGAATTGTGCCGCACAGCATTCTGCCACAACAACAATGAGTTGTCTAGGAGGGAGTTGGAGTTGGAGTAAGTTTGTCGTCGTTGCCATTACCGAGTCATCCCCAGAAAGTTATGATTTGTATAACCTTGGCGTCCAACTTGGGACCAGGGACCAAGTAAATTTTCCATCTTAAAGATGGCCATGGCCAGAGTCCCTTGTGCAGCCAGACCACACCACATCACCCCAACGGAGACACTGATACACGCACACCAAACGCAACCGATTCGAATCTCTTTAAATATTCCAACTTTTTAATGGTGGAAGTAGATAAACAATCACATAATGGCATAGAAACTGTACGTCCGTCTGTCCGTCTGCCAGAGTTAAGAGCGGAGTCATATCGCAGGGCCAGGCCAGAGGATAAGTGAAAGAGGCGAAATAATTTTACTTTGCAATGCATAGATTAAATCGTGTGGAAAGCTATTCCTGTCGCTATTCCAGTGCACAACTTTAAATTGTCTGCATCGCCCACATCACATACCACTGCAAGAGCCCTCAGCTACTTGGGTGGGGGAAATCTGCATGAAAGCAAAATTTGAAAATAGTAGCTATGCACCAACAACAATGGCATCGAGTGCATTTGTTGTTCCCCAAGAAGGTAAAAGAAAATATAGAAAACTTTCTATAGCTTGTCCCCACTCTTTGAATAGTTGTCCGTGGTTTGGCATGCAAGGGCTCGGTATTCTTGTGGCATATACGGCGTCCACAAATCATGGCGATTTTTCAATCAAATCGTTTGCCTGACTGACGTTCTTAGCGGGGCTAAAAGGAAGTCGAATGGTAGTTAGTTACTTGATAACATCCACTTGCCGCAGATGAAGCAGGCTGATATGTTGGCCATTATTGCCATTGTTGTTGGACCAACGCTTGGCTGCATGCAAATTCAATTGAAAAGTATTGCGGACGGATGGACCGACACAAAATTGAATTGAAAACAAAAAAGTGGTAATCTCATCTGGAAAAGTTTTTCGCTGCGAAAAGATGCATAAGATGGGTGAGCTTGGTAAGACTTGAATGCAAAACTTGAGTGGCGAAAAAGTGTTTGAAGAAAAACAATCTCTACAACAAAAGACTGGGTCAATACGGAAAACAGTTAATTGGCTAAACTGATTGTCGTTACTAAAGCGGGAAAAGGCTAAACAACTACTTGGCTAAACTTCTTGTCGGGCAAAGGGCAACTGAGGCCTGTATATTTGGTATTTATGATTTCTAACTTAATTGACTTGGACGCAATATTCATAAAGAAGGAGATAAAACATGGCAAAACCTGGCAAACTTTATTAGGATGCCTTAATTTTTATATCCACCACCATAGGATGAGGGTATACTAATCTAATCATTCCGTTTGTAACACCTCGAAATATTAATGTAAGACTATATAGAGTACTAGCTGGACCGGGCCCACTCCGCTGCGCCTTCTTTAACTCTTTAAAATATTTTTAGGTTGGGGACACTTCACCCTGAATGCGGATATCGAATTCATGCCATAGCAGCCTATGACGCTGAACGCGTTCGAATCCTGGCGAGCATCGGATAAAGCGGTGTTTATCCCTTCTTAATGTTGGCGACATTTGCGAGTTACAATGCCATGCAATGTTGATGTCGCACTGCGGGACGCCGCTTGGACTCGGCTATAAAAAAAGGTCCCTTATCATTGACTTTAAACTTGAATCGGAAAGCACTCATTGATGTGTGAGAATTTGCCCCTGCTCGATTCCTGGTGGTAACATTACCACCTTAGGGTAATGTTGGGGGAGGGATGGCACCTCAGACATTTCGACTCAAATATGGATATCAAATTCGTACTGCACTTCCAAATCCCTTTAATTGTAACCCCATATTGCCATGGCCGGTATATATGAACTGTTTGGTAGGTGTTTTGGGGCTGAGGCGGCCAACGGCACTTTGGATATCAAATTCGTACAGCATTTTTAAATCCCTTTAATTTTAGCTCCATTTTGTCATGGCCGGTAAATATGAACCGTTTGGAGGGTGGAGCTGGGGCGCCCACCGGCACTTTACCCTGAAATTAGATATCAAATTCGTTTTATAGTCCCTACGGAAATGATGTTCAGTTTAAGGGGTGCTTTAGGGCGTACCCCAAAAACTTGGCTCCAAAATTGGATATCAAAATCGTTTTCTACTCTCAAATACCTTTCATTTGAGTCCCATATTGTCATAATGGATCAAATAACCCATTTGGCGTATCTTTAGGAGAAACCTAGACTTGAACGCAAATTTTAATGTCATATTCGTAATCTACTCCCTAATACCTTTCATTTGGGGGTGGACGACCTCCCATTACTTGAACCTAATGATTTGTGCCATATTTGTAATCTACTGCCCAATAATTTTCATTTAATGCCCACATTGACCTGAACTTCGAATATATCTGTTTAGAGGAGTTTGGGGTTGGGGGGTTGATGCCCTGGTTACTTGGACCCAAATTTTAATACCCTATTCCTTTTCTTGGGGTTGGGGGGTTGATGCCCTGGTTACTTAGACTTAAATTTGAATACCATATTTGTATTCTACTCTCCAATACCTTTCATTTGATACCCATATTGTCCCGATGGGTCCACTTTTAATTTTAAGTGGTGTTTTTGGGGTAACGGGGGAGGGTCCGCCCCCTACAAATATCAACTTTTCCTCTTTCCTGACTATTTTCGTAATCTATCCCCGAATACCTTTCATTCGAGTCGCATATTGTCATGATAGTCAAATAAACCTATTTTAAGGGGTTTTGGGGCTGGGGCGGCCCCCCAGGTACTTGGACCCAACTTTTATTATGAAATTTGTACTCTACTCTTGAATACCTTTCATTTGAATCCCATATTGTCCCGATCGGTCCACTTTTATTTTTGGGTGATACTTTTTGGGTAAGGGGGAGAGTCCGCCCCCCTCCTGATATTAAAAAATTATATAGCCTATGTTTCCTTCCAGACCAACCTACACAATCTGTGAAAATTTCAAGGTAATCGGTTCAGCCGTTTTTAAGTCTATACGGAAAAAACAAACAAACCTACAAACAAACACAAATTGATTTTTATATATAAGGAGATATATATTCTAGGTCGTATCGACGTTCTGAGTCGATCTAGCATTGTCAGTCCGTCCATCGAAATCACGATACCGGTCGAATGAGTTAAGCTAACCGCTTGGAACTTTGCGCAGATACTTAATCTTGATTAGGTCATTGGGGATCGGTTCATATCGGTCCAGGTCAAGATAGAGCTCGCATATAAAGCAATCTCCCGATTTGGCTTAAATTTTACAGATAGTGTTTCCTTATGACGTCCAACAACTGTGCTAAGTACGGCCCAAATCGGTCTAAAACCTGATATAGCTCCCATATAAACCGATCTCCCGATTTGACTTCTTAAGCCCCTGCAAGCCGCATTTTGTGTCCGATTTGGCTAAAATTTCGATTATAATGTTCTGTTGGACTTCCAACAACTGTACTTAGTAAAGTCCAAATAGGTCTATAACCAGGTATAGCTCCCATATAAACCGATCTCCCGATTTGACGTCTTGAGCCCAATTTGGCTGAAATTTTGCATGAGGTGTTTTGTTATGACTTTCAACAACTGTGCTATGTACGGCCAAAATCGGTCTATAACCTAATATAGTTCCCATGTCCATAACCTGATATAGTTTCCGGTTTCTCGACCATCCTTGTTCGGTTTCTAGAAGCTTTAGCTTTTCCTAGTTTGACAGAAGTTTGGTATGTAGAAGAAAATTATGCCCTCCAACTAAATTTATTATACCCTCCACCATAGGATGGGGGTATACTAATTTCGTCATTCTGTTTGTAACACCTCGAAATATGCGTCTGAGATCCCATAAAGTATATATATTCTTGATCGCTATGTCATTCTAAGTCGATCTAGTCGATGTCCGTCCGTCTGTCCATCCGTCCGTACGTCCGCATGTCTGTCGAAAGCACGCTAACTTTCGAAGGAGTAAAGCTAGCCGCTTGAAATTTTGCACAAATACTTCTGTTTAGAGTAGGTGGATTGGGATTGTATATGGGTCCTTTCGGTCCATGTTTTGACATAGCTGCCATATAAACCGATCTTGGGTCTTGACTTCTTGAGCCTCTAGGGGGCGCAATTCTCGTCCGATTTGACTGAAATTGTAGACGTATTGTTTCGGTATCACTTCCTACAACTATGCTAAGTATGATTCATATCGGTTTATAATCTGGTATAGCTGCCATATAAACCGATCTCTGGGATGTTGACTTCTTGAGCCCATAGAGCACGCAATCTCATCCGATCTGGCTGAAATTTTGCACGATGTGTTTTGTTACGACTTCCAATAACTTTGTTAAGTATGCCGCAAATCGGCACACAACCTGATATAGCTGCCATACTAACCTACCTGGGATCTTGACTTCTAGAGCCTCTAGAGGACCCAATTCTCATCCGATTTGGAGAAATTTTTTATAACGGCTTTTCTCATGACCTTCAACATGCGTGTATTGAGCTGAAACTTGGCACAAATACATCTTTTTGATGTACGCTGGTTAAGTTCTTGAACGGGCCAGCCCATATTTGGATATTGGTGCTATATAGACCGACTTTCCGATAAAGGGTCTTAAGCCCATAAAAACTTTATATATTGCCCAATTTCGCTGAAATTTGAAACAGCGAGTAATTTCATACCTCTAAACTGCGAACCTCATTATGGTTCAGATCGGACTATATATAGATATAGCCGCCATATAGACCGATCTTCCGATAAAGGGTCTGAAGCCCATAAAAGCTTTATTTTTCATCCGATTTTGCTGAAATTTTAAAGAGTGAGTAGCTTCAGGCCTACCAACATCTGACCTAAACATAGTTCAGATCGGACTATATATAGATATAGCCGATATATGGACCGATCTCCCGATAAAGGGTCCGAAGCCCATAAAATCTTTATTTATTACCCGATTTCGTTGAAATTTTAAATAGTGAGTAGTTGCATGCCTCTAAACTTCGAACCTAAATATGGTTCAGATCGGCCTATATTTAGATATAGCTGCCATATAGACCGATCTGCCGATAAAGGGTCTGAAGCGCATAAAAACTTTATTTTGTATCCAATTTCGCTGAAATTTGAAACAGTGAGTAGTTTCAGGGCTACCAACATCTGACCCAAATATGGTTCATATCGGATTATATTTAGATATAGCCGATATATAGACCGATCTCCCGATAAAGGGTCTGAAGCCCATAAAAGCTTTATTTTTCATTCGATTTCGCTGAAATTTGAAACAGTGAGAAGTTTTAGGCCTACCAACATCTGACTTAATATATTAATAGCTGTCCTATAGACCGATCTCCCAATAGAGGGTCTGAAGCCCATGAAAGCCCTATTTATTATCCGATTTCGATGAAATTTGAAACAGTTGGGGTTTACTTATATACCCGATACCCGATACCCACCATGGGTATCCAAAGTTCGGCCCGGCCGAACTTATTGCCTTTTTAGTTGTTTTAACCTGTTTACATCTTCCAATATCATAAAAATTCCTTATGTCATATGGTGCACTTTTCAATAGTTCATGTACTAATAGTGGATAGTTTTCTCCAGATGTTTATTTCGACAATCTTTAACAAATTTATTTATTTTTGGCTTATTTTTTAATGCACAGAGATCTTTCACACACCTTCAAAACGAACGATAAGGACTTTCCACTATATTCTCTGCTTTTGCTATTCTGTTTTGTTTTCTTTTGGGAAGTGTCTTTAAAGAATTGCATTAGCATTTTTATGTGTGGCATAAAACGTTCTGCCACTGATGTTCCCGCTGTTTTTTTCATTTAATTCAAAAAACGTAAAATACGGGTGCAACGGACGAGTGTGGCATGAGTGCTGCTGCACTGTTCTCCACAGTTAAGTGTTGTTAAGTGCATACAATGCTGTTCTTTTGCCTTGTTGCTGTGTCGCATGCTACAAAAAGAGGCGAAAGAAAGCGACCATAAACAACGATATGCATATATAAATGAATAGGGGGTTCATGCTCTGGAGTGATGAATTTATATAGGACAACTAGTACAAAGGCGTTAAGTTCGGCCGTGTTGGGTGTTGGGTATCCAAAGTTCGCCCCGGCCGAACTTAATGCCTTTTTACTCGTTAGACCTCATAAGGCATGTTAAGTTAAACTGACATTCAAGACCTTTTACTCTAATGAATTTCAATTCAAAATTCTATCACACCAATAATACTTCCACTCGAATATGTGCGTAATTATTGCATATGGATGTGTGTGTGTGTGTGTGTTTGCGTTTGTGTTATTACTCGCAAGAAGCACTCATTCATTCATTCATGCGTCTGGGCCGAATCTATGATGATGGGGTCTGAGGAGTAGTTGGAGTACATTCATAATTTTGTTTTTATGGTTCATGATTCAAATGAATTGAAAAGACATTCATTGCAATTGTCCATATGTATCTGTTTAGAATTAAATAGAACAACAACAACAACTACCACGACACAGATGCAATAAAGATAAAAGATAATAAAAACAACGCCAGAGATGTTTTGAAAATGCTACAGGTAACTCTAATTAAACATGTATTTGTTGATTGCGAAAAGAAAAAATTCCAAGATTTTCCCTTAACCATCCTGCATAGGAAAGCACTCTTTGAAGCAAGAAAAATATCCCCGCTGTTCCTTAATGTCAAGTTCTTGAAAAGCGATCTTAAATTTATAGCCATTTTTGGATTGAGAAGTTTTACAAGGCCAAAGTGCTCTGAGATGTCGCCATTATTTAGTAAAAGCAAGGACTACGCCTCAAAAGCTTTTAGATCTTCTTGTCAGGACTTGAATGCAGTCATTCAGCCTTTTTAAGGTTTAAGTGACATAAGTATTTAAGTTCATTGTGATACCACAGTGGTGGTATCACTTACTGCGCTAAGTAGAGTTAGAGGACTTATTGAGCTCTGTTTCAAAACAAAAGCGTGCTCTACATCGAACTCCATAGTCGTTGGGCATGTAGAGCACCTTAATCAATTTGACAAAGATGTTGATGAGGTAGATGGCGTATGAGAAATCATGATCCACCAACCAGTCAAAGTGTTTTTAATAATAATACGCACTTTCTCAACTTTTATAAGTTCTTTGCTATGCTATTCATTGAACAGAAAGTATTGAATATGATCTCGAGCTGGAAGATGTTTGAAAAATCACTACCCTACATAAAAGTCTTTTGACGTATTTTTGGAGTTGCTACTGTGCGATCTGCATTTAATTTTAAAGGCATACAAATAAAAGTGTAGCCGTACAAAAACAACAACCATAACAGGAACAACGGCCACAAGTAGTTGCCACTATGCACAGGAAAAGTGAAGAAAATAGATCACCAAATACATACATGCGTGGCCACATACACATTCATGCGCATATGTGTGACTCTATGCTCGCACATAAGCCATTCGTGTGAAGTATTAGTTTGCAGGTGCCCATTTCTTGCCGTCTTCTATATCTGGTAATGTTTTCATAGAGCGGCACTTGCAACAAAAAGCCCAACAAATCTCCCTTAGGAAAACTTTTAATTTGTCTAGGTCGAATTCTATGACCTCTATTTCAGTAAGATGAAGAATAAGAATAAGAATAAGAATAAGAATAAGAATAAGAATAAGAATAAGAATAAGAATAAGAATAAGAATAAGAATAAGAATAAGAATAAGAATAAGAATAAGAATAAGAATAAGAATAAGAATAAGAATAAGAATAAGAATAAGAATAAGAATAAGAATAAGAATAAGAATAAGAATAAGAATAAGAATAAGAATAAGAATAAGAATAAGAATAAGAATAAGAATAAGAATAAGAATAAGAATAAGAATAAGAATAAGAATAAGAATAAGAATAAGAATAAGAATAAGAATAAGAATAAGAATAAGAATAAGAATAAGAATAAGAATAAGAATAAGAATAAGAATAAGAATAAGAATAAGAATAAGAATAAGAATAAGAATAAGAATAAGAATAAGAATAAGAATAAGAATAAGAATAAGAATAAGAATAAGAATAAGAATAAGAATAAGAATAAGAATAAGAATAAGAATAAGAATAAGAATAAGAATAAGAATAAGAATAAGAATAAGAATAAGAATAAGAATAAGAATAAGAATAAGAATAAGAATAAGAATAAGAATAAGAATAAGAATAAGAATAAGAATAAGAATAAGAATAAGAATAAGAATAAGAATAAGAATAAGAATAAGAATAAGAATAAGAATAAGAATAAGAATAAGAATAAGAATAAGAATAAGAATAAGAATAAGAATAAGAATAAGAATAAGAATAAGAATAAGAATAAGAATAAGAATAAGAATAAGAATAAGAATAAGAATAAGAATAAGAATAAGAATAAGAATAAGAATAAGAATAAGAATAAGAATAAGAATAAGAATAAGAATAAGAATAAGAATAAGAATAAGAATAAGAATAAGAATAAGAATAAGAATAAGAATAAGAATAAGAATAAGAATAAGAATAAGAATAAGAATAAGAATAAGAATAAGAATAAGAATAAGAATAAGAATAAGAATAAGAATAAGAATAAGAATAAGAATAAGAATAAGAATAAGAATAAGAATAAGAATAAGAATAAGAATAAGAATAAGAATAAGAATAAGAATAAGAATAAGAATAAGAATAAGAATAAGAATAAGAATAAGAATAAGAATAAGAATAAGAATAAGAATAAGAATAAGAATAAGAATAAGAATAAGAATAAGAATAAGAATAAGAATAAGAATAAGAATAAGAATAAGAATAAGAATAAGAATAAGAATAAGAATAAGAATAAGAATAAGAATAAGAATAAGAATAAGAATAAGAATAAGAATAAGAATAAGAATAAGAATAAGAATAAGAATAAGAATAAGAATAAGAATAAGAATAAGAATAAGAATAAGAATAAGAATAAGAATAAGAATAAGAATAAGAATAAGAATAAGAATAAGAATAAGAATAAGAATAAGAATAAGAATAAGAATAAGAATAAGAATAAGAATAAGAATAAGAATAAGAATAAGAATAAGAATAAGAATAAGAATAAGAATAAGAATAAGAATAAGAATAAGAATAAGAATAAGAATAAGAATAAGAATAAGAATAAGAATAAGAATAAGAATAAGAATAAGAATAAGAATAAGAATAAGAATAAGAATAAGAATAAGAATAAGAATAAGAATAAGAATAAGAATAAGAATAAGAATAAGAATAAGAATAAGAATAAGAATAAGAATAAGAATAAGAATAAGAATAAGAATAAGAATAAGAATAAGAATAAGAATAAGAATAAGAATAAGAATAAGAATAAGAATAAGAATAAGAATAAGAATAAGAATAAGAATAAGAATAAGAATAAGAATAAGAATAAGAATAAGAATAAGAATAAGAATAAGAATAAGAATAAGAATAAGAATAAGAATAAGAATAAGAATAAGAATAAGAATAAGAATAAGAATAAGAATAAGAATAAGAATAAGAATAAGAATAAGAATAAGAATAAGAATAAGAATAAGAATAAGAATAAGAATAAGAATAAGAATAAGAATAAGAATAAGAATAAGAATAAGAATAAGAATAAGAATAAGAATAAGAATAAGAATAAGAATAAGAATAAGAATAAGAATAAGAATAAGAATAAGAATAAGAATAAGAATAAGAATAAGAATAAGAATAAGAATAAGAATAAGAATAAGAATAAGAATAAGAATAAGAATAAGAATAAGAATAAGAATAAGAATAAGAATAAGAATAAGAATAAGAATAAGAATAAGAATAAGAATAAGAATAAGAATAAGAATAAGAATAAGAATAAGAATAAGAATAAGAATAAGAATAAGAATAAGAATAAGAATAAGAATAAGAATAAGAATAAGAATAAGAATAAGAATAAGAATAAGAATAAGAATAAGAATAAGAATAAGAATAAGAATAAGAATAAGAATAAGAATAAGAATAAGAATAAGAATAAGAATAAGAATAAGAATAAGAATAAGAATAAGAATAAGAATAAGAATAAGAATAAGAATAAGAATAAGAATAAGAATAAGAATAAGAATAAGAATAAGAATAAGAATAAGAATAAGAATAAGAATAAGAATAAGAATAAGAATAAGAATAAGAATAAGAATAAGAATAAGAATAAGAATAAGAATAAGAATAAGAATAAGAATAAGAATAAGAATAAGAATAAGAATAAGAATAAGAATAAGAATAAGAATAAGAATAAGAATAAGAATAAGAATAAGAATAAGAATAAGAATAAGAATAAGAATAAGAATAAGAATAAGAATAAGAATAAGAATAAGAATAAGAATAAGAATAAGAATAAGAATAAGAATAAGAATAAGAATAAGAATAAGAATAAGAATAAGAATAAGAATAAGAATAAGAATAAGAATAAGAATAAGAATAAGAATAAGAATAAGAATAAGAATAAGAATAAGAATAAGAATAAGAATAAGAATAAGAATAAGAATAAGAATAAGAATAAGAATAAGAATAAGAATAAGAATAAGAATAAAAGTCAAATTTCAATGGACAATGTTATATAGAAAAGAACTATCATAATTTTCACAAAATACCCTTCAAATATACACTTCAAGAATATACCTTTCATTTTATAGCAAAGTGTCTGAAAAATTAAAACATATCAATGGGTGCAAAGTCGTTCGTCTTAACGTACACGAAAAAAAAACTTGTGAAAACTCAAGGAAAATTACATGCCAGTTGAAAGAAATTGTAGAGGAAGGACGGTGATAGATAGTTTTTGCATAAATCTTAAATTAAATCACAAATGCATCGGATGACGTTAACAGATGCAGCTAAATGTGATATGGAATGCGTGCAACATACACTTTAGAACTAACATTAGGGTGGTTTACACATAAGTTCAGTTCGCGCAAGCCTAACTTTTGAAATCCATAACCATAGATGACAATTTCATATGAACAGCTATACAAAATTAAAGCTGTAGCAAGACAGACGGACGGACAAGGCTAGATTGCCTCAGAACGTCGAGCTGAACTACAGTATATATACTTCATGGGACCTTAGACGAATATGTCGAGGTGTTACAAACGTAATGACTAGATATATTCCCATCCTATGGTGGAGGGTATAAAAATAAATCCTTTTTTGTTTTTTGGGACACTCTATTGTAATCAAAAGCCTTTGCAATAGGCCCTTTGAACTCATTCAACTGTTTTATCGTTCACAAACTTGACCACAAAATTTAATACACGCTTTAACTCCCACTAAATAATAGTTACAGATTGCTCCATTTCAAGGCTCATTTCCTTGAGATCCCACCTATTATTAAACAAAGGTAAGCTACTCATACATGCCCGGAGGTTGATAGCTGCCTTAATGTGCCCTGCCCTGCTTGTGTGAACATGTTCGCATGCAGCATATTGGGGTCTAAAACCATGCAAGTACAGAATTGTGTGTTTGAACTTCTGGCATGCTACGAGAATCTCTCCATTGAAGAAAACCAAAATGATTAGAAAGATGTGACTGCCTGCCCCAAAGACTTTTAGTTAGGGTTGTATGTGTATATCTTCGCACATTATTGCCAGTTGTGAGTTGGTGAGGATTGTCTTAAGGTTTGTTCCATCAGCGTCGTCTTCATGGCATTCATTTTGGTAGCAACTGCCACAACATCATCACCTATGGCAAGTTGCAATAGCTGATGCACTCAGTAGCTGGCCAGAAGGCAAGCACAGAAAGCTGAACGGGTGGGCAACACTTCTTGCTCTTCCACTCTCTGTGAAAATGTCTTGGCTCAGTGACTGCACTCATTGCGGTTAGGTTTGCATGGTATTTTGTTGCTGATTTTGTTAAACTGTAGACTGTGGACTTAAGTGGTGGTGCAATCAGTCGAGAGAAATGGCAAGACATTATAATACCTGTGGGAAAATACGAAGCCTTATAAAGAGAAAATAATTATATCTTGGACAATATTTGGAAAAAAAAAAATAAACAAATATATTAAACAATTGGATCATGGACTAATCTAACTTTTACCTACATGGTATCTATTTCATATTTTCGAGAGGAGAGTCTTAGTGAGGAGTCAGGTGGCACTGGCTCTTAATTAAATACTGAGTGCTAATGATAATCGAGATGACAAGGCGAGTTATTGGCGCCTTCAAATAACCAATGGCCAACATCAGCGTCTGTTCCCAGGTTAGGGGCGGCTGGCGACGAGCGTCGGATCTAGGAGCAAGCGGCTCGCCACAGCGTGGGATACGTGTGCAATCCCACAAAACCTAGCGGATGGGGCGCTGGGCCAGTAACCCGCCCCCGGAAAAGTATGAGAACTACTATGAGAAACAAAGGAATAGTAAAAACGGACCCCCCAACGTTGACGACCCACGCAAACGAAAAAAGGACCATGATTTGCGGATCTGCAACTGAAATGTCCGCACTCTTAATCAAGAAAGAGCAGAATACGCGCTGGCGGAGGTTTAAAAAAAAATACAGACCGCCTTACTAGAAATGCGGCAGATATTACCGCCTTACAGGAAAACGGTGACGCACTATACCATAGCTGTCATAACACGAGCCATGAATTTGGCTGTGGATTTGTGGTTAGTCGGAGACTGAAACACCTTGTCTCCAGCTTTACTCCGATGGTGAGGGGCTAACCACAATCCGCATAAAAGCCAAATACTTCAACATCAGCCTTATTTGTGCCCATGCCCCGACGGAAGACAAAGACGAGAAGACCAAGGATATTTTCTACGAGCGCCTAGAGAGAGAATGTTACTTAAATGGTCCTGGAAGATTTTAATGCGAAGATAGGAAAGGAAGACATTTTTGGTCCAACAGTCGGAAAGTTTAGCCTCCACTAGATAACGTCCAGTAATGGGTTGAGGCTGATAGATTTCGCCGCGGCAAAAACATGGTAGTTAGTAGCACCAGATTTCAACATAAAAATATTCACAAAACCACATGGCTGTCACCCGATCAAAACACGAGGAACCAAATTGATCACGTTGTGATAGATGGAAGGCATTCATCCAGCGTGTTGGTTGTACGATCGATACGTGGAGCGAATATAGATTCGGATCACTACCTTGTTGCAGCAAAGCTTCGCACCTGTTTGAACATGGCGAGGAAAGTACGATCTGACACTGCACGGAAGCTGGACATTGAAAAGCTGCAAACAATAAATGGTAGCGGCATACTCCAGTCGACTGACCCAACTACTGCTTGATGAAAGCACTCCTTGTTCCGATGATATAATGGCGCAGTGGCAACCTATTGCCCACTTCATGGAAAATGCTGCGAAATCCGTACTTGGGTACCGGAAGCCTCCCCATGGTACGATCAAGAGTGTCGAGATGCTACTGAAGCCAAGAATGCGCCATATAGAGCCACCCTGCATTCAGTGGCAACGCGCCAGATGAAGGACAAGTATCGGAAGAAAAGGAGAGAGGAGAAACGTCTATTCCGCAGAAAGAAAAATGAAATGGAAAGACGTGAGTGTGAGCGAATTGAGATGTCAAGGAGTCCGGTAATTCGACCAAAGAATTAAACATCAAACCGATGGCTTTGTTGCAGGCACATCCTACTGCAGATACGAAGAAGGAGATCTGGTAACTGACACAGATAGCATGCAGAGGATATGGAAAGAAAATTTTACTAAACTGCTAGTCTCCGATGTTGGCGGCGAAGAGCTTACCGCAGAACCAATCAATGATGACGGTATAGAATGTTTACCTCCTAGTCAGAATGAGGCCTAAGTAGCAGTGACCCAACTAAAGAACAACAAGGCAGTAGGAGCCGACGGGTTACCCGCTGAACTATTTAAGACCGGAGGCGACACGCTGATAAGGCGTATGCAGTAGCTTATCTGAGCAATCTGGCTAGAAGAGCGCATACCCGATGATTGGAATCTCAGCATACTATCCCGTACACAACAAAGGAGACACGACGGAATGTGCCAACTACAGAGGAATAAGTCTTCTCCCCATCACATACAAGATGCTCTTAAGCATATTGTGTGCAAGATTAAACCTAAAGTCAATGAGATAATTGGGCCCTATCAATGCGGCTTTAGACCTGGTAAATCAACCATAGACCAGATATTCACACTCCGCCAAATCCTGAAAAAGCCCCGAGAAGGACAAATCAACATCTACCATCACTTTGTTGACTACAAAACTGCTTATGTTCAAAGGTAGTTCAAGCCATGTCTGAGTTTGGTATCCCTGCAAAATTAATAAGACCATTCTATGGCAGCCCCTGGCAACCCACATCCTCACTCCACTTACGAATATTCTTCATCAGAGTCCTATATTGTCCTTCCCTCAAATAACTGCCCGAGTTGGTCTACATGCCAATTCGGGGAGTTATTTGGGGGAAGGCGGAATCCCCAAATTTGGATATCAGATTCGTGCTCCTGACACCCACACATTGTCCTTATCGTGTCACATCTCAATAAGTGGGATTTAGGGGATGGTGCTTTTTTCAGAGGCTTTCCACTCAAATTAAAGTGATCTTCTTTCGAAATCAAATCATGGAGATACAATATCAGATGCAAACAAGTAAGAGCGTGCTAAGTTCGGCCGGGCCGAATCTTACAAACCCTCCTCCATGGATCGCATTTGTTGAGTTCTTTTGGGCGGTGTCTCTTTTAAGGCAAACAAAGAATAACGGATCCGATTCGTACCATTAATGAATTGAATGTTAAAGACTGTAGTAGAAGTCATTGGGTAATATTTCAGCTCATTCGGATAAGAATTGCGCCTTGTAGGGACTCAAGAAACATAAACGGGAGATCGGTATATGTGGGAGCTGTACCAAGCTATAGATCGATTCAGACCATACTAGACACGTATATTGAAGATCATGGGAGAAGCCATTATACAAAATTTCTGCAAAATCAGGTGAGAATTACGCCCTTTAGACAAAATTTCTGCCAAATTGGAAGGGAATTGCGTCCTTTAGAGGCTCAAGAAGTCAAGATTCCAGATCGGTTATATAACAGCTATATTAGACTATATACCAATTTGAATCATACTTAAAACAGTTGTTGGAAGTGATACCAAAACACCACGTCCAAAATTTCAGCCAAATCGAACTATAATTGCGCCCTCTAGAGGCTCAAGAAGTCAAGACCCAAGATCGGTTTATATGGCAGCTATACCAGGTTATGAACCGATTTGAATCATACTTAACACAGTTGTTGGAGGTAATACCAAAACACCAGGTGCATAATTTCAGTCAAATCGGAAGTGAATTGCGCCCTCTAGAGGCTCAAGAAGTCAAGACCCAAGATCGGTTTATATGGCAGCTATATCAGGTTATGAACCGATTTGAACCGTACTTAACACAGTTGTTGGAAGTAATACCAAAACACTAGGTTCAAAATTTCATTTAAATCGGACGAGAATTGCGCCTTCTAGAGGCTCAAGAAGTCAAGACCCACGATCGGTTTATATGACAGCTATATTAAAACATGCACCGATTTGGCCCATTTACAATACCAACCGACCTACACTTATAAGAAGTATTTGTGCAAAATTTCAAGCGGCTAGCTTTACTCCTTCGAAAGTTAGCGTGCTTTCGACAGACGGACGGACGGACATGGCTGTATCGACTTAAAATGTCATGACGATCAAGAATATATACACTTTAAGGGGTCTTAGACGCATATTTCGAGATGTTACAAACAGAATGACGAAATAAGTACACCCCCATCCTATGGCGGAGGGTATAAAAATAGTTAAAGATCCTCAGGTCCTTCTTTGACCACTTTAGCCCAAATTCGAATGCAAGTTTTGTACTCTATTCCCAATGACCACTGGGGCTTGGATCCAGATCTACAAAAAATGTTTAATCTTTCAAACATGTTCCCTTTAAATTGTAGTTCTTTGTTTAAAATCAAAACAATTTCCATATTAATTCTTCCCTTTTCTTACACTTTACACAATTGTAGTCCCTTTCTTTTGTTTCGACTTGGTTTGCTTAGTTAGATTTCTCTAAGACTACACTGCTCCACCATGACCACTCTTAACTCAAACGCAGCAGAAGATGAAAATGAATAGCCAATATTTTGAATAGTTTAAGGAAGTTTACATTTCAAAAGACGAAAACCACAGAATCCGCAAGGAAAACATTGTTCAGAAGAAAACATTGGACCTTGCAGAGCAAAGAAAGGCAAAATGCACCACCAAACATGTAGAAGAAGGCCGATTGTGGAGGGGAACATGAACAAGTCAAAATACAAATGTGATGCTATTAATAAAATTCCACACTTTGTTCCTTGCCAAAATATTTTTAGTCGCCAAAGCGTCAACAATTATCCAAAGTGCATCCAAGGCAAAACAAATAGAAGAAATGAAACTCGAAGAACGAAGAACTCACAAAGCCATTGCATCTACATAATGGCAACATACTACCACACCACCGTGCCCAAATGGATATTCGCACTGCATGCCTTGCACAGATGCCAAATGGAGAGAAAGACCTTAGAGTTAATTCATCACTTGCTCCATCACTTTAATAAACTTCACCTCAAGTCATCTGGGTGATGATAAACGACAGCATCCTTGAGAACTCTGAAATGCAAAGAAGTATTGATTGAATATTTCCCCAACCTAAAGGCAATCCGAAAATGTGCCATACAACCATTGGTTGACAATGGGCAACGGGCAGATCTGGTGGAGCAAACATACCATAGACATATGTGAGTGTTTTCGAACTACCAATGATATCAAATACCCTTCATGATCCCAATTTCTCGTTTGGTCTCCACTGTTGGTACCATTTCGGCCATTAAATTGCCTTCCGTACAATGTTGTTGGTCCATCTCTTGGCTGGCTCATTTATATTTCATATTTACGAACAATTTCCGCTTTGATTTAATGCTAATTAACAACAACAACAACAACGAAGACCTTTGGGGCAACTAAATGTTTTCAATTAACCACCAGGAAGAGAAAGCTTGCATTCATGTGTATGCGACAATCATTTGTTTCACATCTCTGAATGTCTATTAAACTTCCAGAGTGGGAATAAACTGAAGTAAGGGGAAATTCTTATAAGTAAGGGAAATTCTTTAACCATTTTTGATGTAATTTCAGAATTTTTAACGAGTACAAAGCCATCCGGAATATCTCTTCTAGGGAGGAGCATAGTAAAAACCATAACCATTGCTGGTTAACCGTACCCGCCCTGAATTTTGCATGCCATTCTAGTTTTTACAATTTGCAATTGCAAAATTTGCCCATGAACATTCCATTAAGGAACAGGGGGCAAACTTCTCACATATCAATGAGTGCAGTCCTATTCAAGTTTAAGCTCAATGATAAGGGACCTCCATTTTATAGCCGAGTCCGAACGCCGTGCCGCAGTGCGACACCTCTTTGGAGAGAAGTTTTACATGGCATAGTACCTCACAAATGTTGCCAGCATTAGGAGGGGAAAACCATCGTTGAATATTTTTTCTGATGTTCTGGCCAGGATTCGAACCCAGGCGCTCAGCGTCATAGGTGGACATGCTAACCTCTGCCCTACGATGGCCTCCACTAGTTGCTTCCATTCTAGTTTCTACACTCAACGAAATTTGTGATTCAAAACAGCAAAAAGGTAAAGCCAACATGTTTGCTGTTTTAGCAAACATAGTGCTGCTGTTTTAGGAAATATTTCGTACTGCTTTTTCCTCTAACAACAATTTTATGTCGCTTTTTATAAAATACTGTTTGTTTTGATTACTATAGCCATTCTTTACAAAGGGAGTCGAGCTAATGACCACCTCAAATTATGTTGGAAGAAAAGATTTCAATTTGTGGAATTTTACTGAAAGAAAAATACCTGGTATTCATACCGAAAGGTGGCGAATTTTATTGCTCTGCTAATGTTAACACTGTCGTGGCTATTGGCTTTGTTGATCACTACTTACATCGATTTTATATGAAAACAAGTAAGAGTGTGCTAAGTTCGGGCCGAATCTTTTATACCCTCAACCATTGATCGCATTTGTCGAGTTCTATGCGCGGTATCTCTTTTTCGACAAACATAGAATATTGAATAAAAACTGTTATGCTATTGGAGCTACATCAATGTATAGTCCGATTCGGACCATAAATAAATGCTGAACATTGTAGAAGTCATTGTGCAATACTTCAGTTCATTCTGATAAGAATTGGGCCTTGTGGGGGCTCAAGAAGCAAAATTGGGAGATAGGTTTATATGGGAGCTGTATCAAGCCATTGATCGATTCAGACCATATTAGACACGTATGTTGAAGATCATGAGAGAAGCCGTTGTACAAAATTTCAGCCAAATCGGATGAGAATTGCGCACTCTAGAGGTTCAAGAAGTCAAGACCCATGATCGGTTTATATGGCAGCTATATCAGGTTATGAACTGATTTAAACCTTATTTGGCACAGTTGTTGGAAATCATAACAAAACACCTCATGCAAAATTTCATTCCAATCTGATAAGAATTGCGCCCTCTAGAGGCTCAAAAAGTCCAGATCCTAGATCGGTTTATATGGCAGCTATATCAGGTTATGAACCGATGTAAACCATACTTGGCACAGTTGTTGGATATCATAACAAAACAAGTCGTGCAAAATTTTAGCCAAATCGGATAAGAATTGCGCCCTCTAGAGGCTCAAGAAGTCAAGTCCCAAGATCGGTTTATATGGCAGCTATATCAGGATATGAACCATTTTGAACCATACTTGACACAGTTGTTGGAAGTCATTGCAAAACACCATGTGCAAAATTTCATTCCAATCTGATAAGAATTGCGCCCTGTGGCTAGCTTTACTCCTTCGAAAGTTAGCGTGCTGTCGACAGACTGACGGACGGAGGGACATGGCTAGATCGACTTAAAATGTCACGACGATCAAGAATATACCTACTTTATGGGGTCTCAGACGCATATTTCGTGTGTTACAAACAGAATGACGAAATAGGTATACCCCCATCCTATGGTGGAGGGTATAAAAAGGAGATCCCCTTTTATTGAGCTTAAACTCGAATCGAAGGAGGCCACCGTGGTGCCGAGATCAGCATAGCATGTCCATCTCTGACGCCGTATACCTGGGTTAAAATCCCGTCGTGAACATCAAAAAATTTTTCAGCGGTTGTTATTCCCTTACGAGCTAGATTATCAGGATCAGGCCCGAAGGGAAACGAATGATAGAAGGTCACAAAGAGAGGGCTGTGAGCATTCCAAAACTATGAGGTCAAATTTGATTCGAAGAGGTCTACCGCTTTGCTGTCACTGCTAGAACACAAGTCTCAGTTGTTGTGTCCGTCATGACACTTCACTGTCCAATCGGAAAACATGCTGACTGACTGAAGATTGCCAGTAACTACTTTTGCAGAAGTTGTGAAGACATCGAAGAAGAAGAGACCATAGAACACCTTCTGTGTGTGTGTGTGTGTCGCATTGGCAGTCAGAAGGAGTTCCACTTTAGGTTCTCATTTCTTTGAGAAACTGTTCACAAGTTGTTGGGCTTTTTAAAGCGATCTGAATGGTTCCACGGTAGAAACTAGAAGGCATCTTCCTTCTTCTGCTCCTGTGGTATCACAATGGACGAACACTTCAAAATAAATCTGATGGCAGACTGCAACTTAAACCTAACCTAACCGTCCTCTTACTTATTCTGGCTACATTTGTGATGACAGACTGCCACTTAAATCTAACCTAACCATCCTCTTACTAATGCTGTCTACATGTGTGAGGTATTCTGCCATGTTAAAACTTCTCAGCTGAGTGGTGCCGCTATGCGGCACGCCGTTTGAACTCGCCATAAAAAAGTAGGCCCCTTTTAATTGAGCTAAAACTTGAATCGAACTGCACTCATTGGTATGAGAGAAGAAGAAGAAATCTCTTATAGTAACCTACACACACAAAAATTTGGTATCCAAATTTAGGATGGGATAACTAGGGGGGACGCCCCACCCCCAAAACATACCAAACATATATTTAGACCAATCACGACAATATGGGACTCAAATGAAGGTATTTAGGATAAGAAAACGTATCTGATATCCAATTGTCGGACCAAGTGCTAGGGGGACCACCCCAAGCCCCAAAACACCCCTAAATCGGACATATTTACCGACCATGGCAATATGGGACTCAAATGAAAGGTATTTGCGAGTATAATACAAATCTGATATCCAAATGTGGGACCACGTCGTCTGGGGGTGGACCCTTTCCGAAAACACCCCCCAAACAGGACTTACTTGCTGACCATAGAAATATGGGACTTAAATAAAAGGTATTTGAATGCAGAATACGAATCTGACATCCAAATAAGGGACCAAGTGTTTGGGGCCGCCTCTCACCAAAAACATCCCCCAAACAGGACAAATTTACGACCATAGCAATATGGGGCTCAAATGAAAGGTCTTTGGGAGTAAGGCACGACTTTGATATCAATATTCGGGCAAAGTGTCTATGGGGCCAACCCACCCCCACAACACCACCCAAATAGTAAGTATTGGGTTGCCCAAAAAGCAATTGCGGATTTTTAAAAAAAAAGTAAATGCATTTTTAATAAAACTTTAATGAACTTGAATCAAATATACTTTTTTAACACTTTTTTTCTAAAGCAAGCTAAAAGTAACAGCTGATAACTGACAGAAGAAAGAATGCAATTACAGAGTCACAAGCTGAGAAAAAAATTTGTCAACGCCGACTATATGAAAAATCCGCAATTACTTTTTGGGCAACCCAATATTTTCTGACTATTGCAATATGAGGCTCAAATAAGAGGGATATATATTTGCAAGGCCAACTCACTGAGTGGCCGCCCATCCCCCAAAAACACCCCCCAAGCCGGCCATGTTTGCCGACTATGCAAATATAAGGCTCAAATTAAAGGTATGTGGGAGTAGACCACCTATCTGATATCAACATTAGGGACCAACTGTCTAGCGGAAGTCCCACCACCATAACAACCCCCAAATAGGATGTATTTGCTCACCAAGAAAATTTGGGTCTTAAAGAGAGTGGAACTAAATATTCATAGTTTTTAGGGCCAATACCCCAAACCGGACATATTTCCAAACTTTTGCCATAAGGAGTTTAAATGAGATTAGAAAACGAATTTGATATCCAATTTTGAGGGCAATCGCAATATGGGGTTCAAATAAATGATGAGAAAAGAGCACGTTGCTGATATATTTTCCAGGCTTAGTGTTTGGGGGACCACCCCAATCCCCAAAACACCCCCTTAATCGGGCATATTTACCGACCATGTCAATGTGGAGCTTAAATGAAAGGTATTGGGGAGTAGAGCAAGAATTGCTACCCATTTTCGGGACCAATTTTCTGGGGGTCTACGCCTTTCCCAAAATACCCCACAAAGAGCAATTTTTACTGACCATCGCAATATGGGACTCAAATAAAGGTATTTGGGAGTAGAAAACGAATTTGATATCCAAATGTAGGACCATGTATCAACCCTTTCCCAAAACACCCCCAAAGGGAAGAAATTTTTTTCGACCATGTGACAGGTATTTGGGATTAAAAAACAAATTCGATAACCTATTGGGTTGCCCAAAAAGTAATTGCGGATTTTTCATATAGGCGGCGTTGACAAATTTTTTCACAGCTTGTGACTCTGTAATTGCATTCTTTCTTCTGTCAGTTATCAGCTGTTACTTTTAGTTTGCTTTAGAAAAAAAGTGTAAAAAAAGTATATTTGATTAAAGTTCATTCTAAGTTTTATTAAAAATGCATTTACTTTCTTTTAAAAATTTAAAATCCGCAATTAATTTTTGGGCAACCCAATATTTTGGGGCCATGTGTTTGGGGGACGCCTCATCCTGTAAACTTCTCTTAAGCCAATGACAATATGGGGTTTAAATAAATGGCATTTGAGAGAAGAGCACGATGCTGATACCAAGTATCTGGGGGACCACCTCTCCCCCGAAAACACCACTAAATCAGACATCATGAGAATATCGAGCTGAAATGAAGTATTTTAAGAATGGAGTACACCTTATATCCAAACTTAAATTCGTAGAGCAAAAAAGTTTTTTGTTAAACTCTTAGTCAAGATAGCATGGTAAAAAGATCTTCGAAAATAAATATTCCAAGGAAACTTTTGTTCCATATAAAGTAAAAGAAGGCGCAGCGGAGCGAGCGCCTTCGGGGCAGATAATTCAGCATAAAAACGTTTCAAAAGATATTTTAGTTATAGGAAATTTTGATTCTATAACTTACCCTGGGTCATTTGGCACCTCGGATGGCGATGCCAATTCCTGTTGAACAGTTGAGGATTGTTGCTGATCCATTTTCATGTCCATGGTGATGAGAATGATGTGTGATGTTCAGGCAAAACTCGGCTTAAGCGATAACCAAATAAGAAGAATGAGTTTGTGTGGGTGTGTGTGTGTGCGTATAACTGTCTGTAATTATTTAAAACCTTGATGATGGTTGACTACGCTCTTTATCACTTTGATATTCTTACAAAAATTATCACTAGTAATTGATTTATTAAAATTTTTTTTTTTTTTAAATTTTATTTAAATTTGCGCTTGTACAAAAAGGCAACACTTGATCACTAGAACTACTCTGCTAAGGGTTAATACACTTTGTACGATTCTATATAGCGACCGACATACGTTTAACTTACGATGCAAACAAAGAATCTACGACTTTGTTTTTCTCTAACAATCGATGGTAGACTTTGGTGATTTCTGCATAAAGAAAGAGAGAGTGAAAGAGTGAGAGCGCGATAGAGAGCAGCACATACAAGAAGGCAAAAGCAAAGGCGTTTTCACGTTATTGTTGTTGTTGTTATGCTGTTTGTTTACACGATCTTAATTTAATTAAAAAAAACTGGGTTTCAGTTTAAATTTTTTTATTGGTTTGTTGTTGTTTTTTTTTTCTTCTTAATTTACGCTTATTTTCTGTTTTTTTTTTTATTGTTGCCAGCCAGTCGACAATTTAAGACCGCACTAACTGTTGCCACTATTCATAAATTATTATTTTATTTTATTTTTTATTATTATTGTTTGGCTGCTGAATATTTTAGCAGTTATTTTTTAGTTTTCTAGCGAGACAAAATGAACACGCGTTGCACTTGCAAGACTTTGTTTGCAAAAAAGAATAAACTCCAAAATAATGCCAAATGCGTTAAAAGGTGGTGGAGAGAGAGAAAGAGATAAGAGTTGCCCAAATGATTTACAAGTTATCGAATCGGTATTTTTAGACTTTTCCACAGATGTTCGTTCCAACGCGAATTCACTATGGCAAATGTGATTGGATGTAGCACTTTTCTTGAAGGGATTTATTAGTTGACTTGATTCTTTGGATTGTTGGTGTTGATGTTGATGTTGGTGTTTTTTTCGCTTTAAGCTTGCTTAGCAATTCTCCTTTTACTTTTCTATATAAGGCGTTTCAATTTTGTAATTTGATTAATTGTTGTTGGTGTTAAAATTATTGTTGTTGTTGTTGTGATCTACTTCAAAGATACTAAAGACTACAACTACACAGCCTAGAAAAGAGAGAAGAGAGAAAAAATTTACTTTAAAATTATTCATAGCTATTCATGTGGACATTCCCATGCTGAGTAATCAATTCGAGTATGAATTGGACCAATAATATTTCCATGGCCAACTTTTGTATTTTATTATTCAGTTATGCAAAATAGCAAAAAGTCTGCTAAAACGGAAAGCAGACATGACTGCTGTTTTAGCAAACTTTCTATTCTGCAAGTTCAACTAGCAAAATCTGCTACTTTAACTATAAGATTTGCAAAAAGATTGAACGTATATAGCCACTCAACCGAAAGGAAATTTTCTAAAGTTGTGGGCAAATTTCAATGAATGCATGTAATTTTTCATATATTGGGTTGCCCAAAAAGTAATTGCGGATTTTTTAAATGAAAGTAAATGCATTTTTAATAAAACTTAGAATGAACTTTAATCAAATATACTTTTTTTACACTGTTTTTCTAAAGCAAGCTAAAAGTAACAAGCTAACACGCTGATAACTGACGGAAGAAAGAATACAATTACAGAGTCACAAGCTGTGAAAAAATTTGTCAACGCCGACTATTTGTCAACTATTTGGGCAACCAATAGTATTTAACAAGTAAAAAGGCATTATGTTCGGCCGGGCCGAACTTTGGATAACCATCAATTCGAGTGTATATGTAAACCCCCTTTCGCCACAATCTGGTGAAAATTGGATAAGTTATGCACCCAAATTCGGCACTGACATTGAGTGGTCTAACAAACATAAGTCACTGTGGAATTTTGTATTTCAAATTTCAATGAAATCGGACAAAGACTAGTAAAAAGGCGTTAAGTTCGGCCGGGCCGAACTTTGGATACCCACCAACTCGGGTATATATGTAAACCACCTTTCGTCCAGATCCGGTGCAAAACTCATACCTTATATCCCATAGCAGAAATATGTGGAGGGGCTTAACTTAACTCTTTGTCCCAAATTTCGGCAACATCGGACAATAAATGCGCTTTTTATGGCCCCAAAAAAACCTAAAACCGAGAGATCGGTCTATATGGCAGCTGTATCCAAATCTGAACCGATCAGTGCGATAATGCAGAAGTATATCAAGGGGCTTAACTTAACTCACTGTCCCAAATTTCGGCGACATCGGACAATAAAAGCGTGTTTAATGGGCCTAAGACCCCAAATCGGAGGATCGGTCTATATGGCAGCTATATCCAAATCTGAACCGATCTGAGTTATATTGACGGAGGATGTTAAAATGCCTAAGACAACTCACTGTCCCAAATTTCATCAAAATCGGATAAAAATGTGGCTTTTATGGGCCTAAGACCCTAAATCGGAGGATCGGTGTATATGGCAGCTATATCCAAATCTAGACCGATCTGAGCCAAATTGATGGAGGATGTCGAAGGGCCTAACACAACTCACTGTCCCAAACTTCAGCAAAATCGGATAATAAATGTGGCTTTTATGGCCCTAAGACCCTAAATCGGATGATCGGTCTATATGACAGCTATATCCAAATGTGGACCGATCTGAGCCAAATTGACGAAGGATATCGAAGATCCTAACGCAACTCACTGTCCCAAATTTCAGCAAAATCGGATAATAAATGTGGCTTTTATTGGCCTAAGACCCTAAATCGGCGGATCGGTCTATATGGCAGCTATATCCAAATCTGGGCCGATCTGAGACAAATTGATGGAGGACGTCGGAGGACCTAAAACAACTCACTGTCCCAAATTTCATCAAAATCGCATAATAAATGTGGCTTTTATTGGCCTAAGA
This sequence comes from Stomoxys calcitrans, assembly GCF_963082655.1. Classification (NCBI taxonomy): domain Eukaryota; kingdom Metazoa; phylum Arthropoda; class Insecta; order Diptera; family Muscidae; genus Stomoxys; species Stomoxys calcitrans. Next base: position 264,857,495 of record NC_081552.1, on the reverse strand, counting down.
CCCTAAATCGGCAGATCGTTCTATATGGCAGCTATATCCAAATCTGAACCGATCTGAGCCAAATTGATGGAGGATGTCGAAGGGCCTAACACAACTCACTGTCCCAAATTTCAGCAAAATCGGATAATAAATGTGGCTTTTATGGGCCTAAGACCCTAAATCGGAGGATCGGTCATTATGGCAGCTATATCCAAATCTGGATCGATCTGAGCCAAACTGACGAAGGATGCTAAAGGGCCTTGCACAACTCTCTATCCCAAATTTTAGAAATGTGGCTTTTATGGGCCTAAGACCTCAAATCGGCGGATCAGTATATATGGTAAGTATATCCAAATCTGAACCGATCTAGACCATATCGGTCCAGATTTGGTTATAGCTGCCATATGAACCGATCTCTCGATTTAAAGTTAAGTTAAACTCATAAAAGATGGATTTATTCATCACTTTTGCTGAAATTAATCACAACGAGTTGCGTTAGGACCCTCGACATTAGTAATGAGTATGGTCAAGAGTGGGCTATATTTGGATATACCCACCATATGTACCGATCTCCCAATTTAAGCTCTTGGGATAATAAGAGCACGTTTTTTACTAGATTTCGCTGAAATTTCACACAGTGGGCTGTGTTAAGCTCTTGGACATTCGAATTCTATAAAGTTTAGATCGGTCTATATTTGGATGTAGCTGTCATATAGAGATACCAATCACCCGATTGAAGTTCCTAGGCCCATAAAAGGTGCATTTTACCCGATGAACATAGTCTTCTTGAATATGGTGGAAATCGGGCTATATTTAGATATAGCTAATGTGGGTCCACAAATGATGCTTTTTTACTGTCTGAGATGGTGGGTATCCAAAATTTGGCCCAGCAGAATTTAATGGCTTTTTATACCCACCACCATAGGACGGGGGCATACTAATCTAGTCATTCCGTTAGTAACCCCTCGAAATATTGATCTGCGACCCCATAAAGTACATATATTCTGGATCCTCTCGACATTCGCATTCGTCTGATTCTGATTCGTCCGTCTGTCGAAATCACAATAGCGGTTGAACGCGTAAACCTACCCGTTTAAAATTTTGCACAGATTCTTAATATTGATGTAGGTCATTGGGGATTGCAAATAGAACATATCGGTTAAGATTTGGATATAGCTCCCATATGAACCGATCTCCCGATTTGATTTCTTGAGCCCCTGGAAGCCGCAATTTTTATTCGATTTGGCTGAAATTTTGCAAATAGCATTCTGTTATGAACTTCAGCAACTGTATCAAGTACGGTCTAAATCGGTCTATAACTTGGTATAGCTTCCATATAAACCGATCTCTCGATTTGACTTCTTGAGCCCCTACAAGACGCAATTTTCATCCAATTTGGCTGAAATTTTGCACATAGTATTCTTCTATGACTTAAAACAACTGCGCCAAGTACGGTCTAAATCGGTCTATAACCTGATATAGCTACCATATAAACCGATCTCCCGATTTGATTTCTTGAGCCCATGGAAGCCGCAATTTTTATTCGATTTGGCTGGAATTTTACACATAGCATTCTGTTATGACCTTCAGCAACTGTGTCAAGTACGGTCTAAATCGGTCCATAACCTGGTATAGCTCCCATAAAAACCGATCTCCCAATTTGACTTCCAACAACTGTGCCAAATTCGGTCCAAATCAGTCCATAACCTGTTGTAGCTCCCATGTAAACTGGTCTCTCGACCATCTTTGTTCGATGAGAGAAGTTTGGTATGTAGAATAAAATTATGCCCTTCAACTAAAATTAGTTTGTATAAATTTTTAGCTGAATCCATGGTAATAGGTTCCCAAGATTGGGCCCGGTTGAACGTAGCACGCTTTTACTTGTTTCTTGTTATTTATCTAGCAAAGGGGCAAGATACGCGCTGGTTGGCCATGAGAATGAAAATCACTGGAATGAAAGGTTTTTTTACTGATAACAGAAAATAAATTTACTGATAAGCAGAAAAATTTTAACAAAAAATTGTGCAGTTTTTACTAACAAAATTTCTGTGTTTTTAATAAGGACCTTCTTTTTAAGCCAGAGTACTATCAAAGTCCCAAAGGCGAGAGAACTTTTATATGAATAGAGAAATCAAAAATTTCAACTGCACTTCTTTTCTAAGGTGCTGTAATGATATACAGATATCCTATGCTCGTAAACTGACAACTCAGATTTTGATTTAACTGTTATCAAAATCTAACACAACATAGAGCATAGAGCATAGATTAGCATATAAAAATTCCAAGTTACTAAACTTTTGCGTAACTGAGTAGATGTGTATTTGCATCCCATCTTTCCCAATAGGTGCAAGAAAATCCTAAAAACAACAAAAACTGTAAAAATTTCTATTAGCTCTGATATATTCTCTTTTTGCCCCCACACACAACTCTTTCACACTCTCGTCTCTCGAAACCTTTATCAACAGTGCCCTGAGTACCACAATGCATCTTGCGGTATTAATTTACCCCTTTTGGAACAATTTTTTGTTGATATGCACAATCCTACAAACATTGCGATGTAGATTGATTCGTACTTGTAGACAAGCTGCTGTTTTTACATACATGCATACATAGTGATGTATATATGTATGTTGATGTGTACATTCATTCATACATGTGAAACCAATAAACAAACGCGCTAACTGCCAATCAAGTATACACGTGACTACGTAATTACAACAATTGCACTCTTTCGTTTGCTTCGAATGAATTCATGTTCGCATTCGAGTGTTCGGGTGTGTGTGTGTGTGAGTGAGCAAGTGTTTTGTTGTGTATGCACTCATGGAGATAGACGTAATATAATGCATTGTTATTGTCTACATCGTTTAACTCAAATACATACACACATATGTACGAGTACGTGTTTGTCCCTATGTTATGGATACGAAAATGTTTGGATGTGCCTTTGTTCGATGACTGTTTTTGATTTGTAGGGTCCAACCGACCGACCGACCGACTGGTCGAGAAATATTAGTCTCAGCTCCCCATTGATGTTATTGTTGTCTCCCCCTCTCGAGGCAGGGAGAGGCCGACAATTTTGTCTCAACGACCCTGCTGCTTTCATTCACTTTCAATTATTGTTTTATAATTTATGAATATTTATTTATGGAGGCGTTCACAGCTGAGCGCTGATGCAGAAGAAATTGCAAAATTTCATTTTACAAATATTGCGGTCATAAAAATACAAATAATTATATAAAAAAAAAAATTGCGCAAACAAGTCTGATTTATCTATGGGTGTGAATGTGTGTGTGTTTGTGTGGTTTGCATTGACATTTCTGCTAGTGCAGGTGTTAAAGGGTTTCTAGATGGCCAAGTAACTGGATTGTCGAGTTCAGCCAGATCGATAAATCAGACATTTAAATATGAATCGTATAATAAATGCATTTAATCTTGTTTGCAATAAAAGGTTAAGAACCTTCTAATATAAAGAATGCATTAACACATGGGCCATACATTACATTCACAGGCTAGGTTTTAATCAGCATGTGTAAAGTCACCATAGTTTACTACCCATCAATTATTTAATAAACGTTTAATCACAACTTAACGCTAAAATGCTAAATATAAACCAAACCTTTACAATCCCTCACAAAACTAATGGAGTAGCACCAATTTTAAGACAGCTTTTTGGTTTTGGGGCTTAAGCAGGGTATTCTGTTTTTAGTTGGGAAAAACAAATTATCTTTATTTACTATATTTAATATAAACCTGTCATCATTTTACACTAGAATTAATTGTACTTAATTGCTACTTTGAAGTCATCTGCCTAAACAAATAAAAGCGTGCTAAGTTCGGCAGGGCCGAATCTTGGGAACCCACCACCATGGATTCTGCTAAACTATGGTTATTTGGACCGATCTGGACATTACTTGGCACAGATGTTGAAAGGCAAAACAGAACACCATGTGCAAAATTTCAGCCAAATCGGACCAAAATTGTGGCTACCAGGTGCTCAAGAAGTCAAATCGGGAGATCGGTTTATATCGGAGCAATATCAGGTTCTAGACCGATTTAAACCATACGTTGCACAGCTGTTGGAAGTCACCACGTGCAAAATTTCAGTCAAATCGGATAAAATTTCAGGCTTCCAGGTGCTCAAGAAGTCAAATCGGTAGATCGGTTTATATGGGAGTTATATAAGGTTATGACCGATTTCGACCGTACTTGGCACACTTATTGGAAGTCATAACAGAAAAGTATTTGCAAAATTTGAGACAAATCGAATGTAAATTGAGGCTTCCAGGGGCTCAAGAAGGCAAATCGGAAGATCGGTTTATATGGGAGCTATATCAGGTTAAAGACCGATTTGGACCGTACTTGACGCAGTTGTTGGAAATCACAGTAGAACACCACGTGGAACGTTTCAGTCAAATCGGATGAAAATTGTGGCTTCCAAGGGCTTAAGACGTCAAATCGGAAGATCGGTTTATATGGGAGCTATATCAGGTTATAGACCGATTCGAACCGTACTTGGCACACTTATTAGAAGTCATAACAAAACGTCACATGCAAAATTTCAGTCAATTCGCATGAAAATTGAGGCTTCCAGGGGTTCAACAGGTCAAATCGGAAGATCGGTTTATATGGGAATTATATCAGGTTACAGACCGATTTCGACCGTACTTGGCACACTTATTGGACGTTATAACAGAAAAGTATTTGCAAAGTTTCAGACAAATTGGATGTAAATTGAGGCTTCCAGGGGCTTAAGAAGTCAAATCGGGAGATCGGTTTATATGGGAGCTATATCAGGTTAAAGACCGATTTGGACCGTACTTGACACAGTTGTTGGAAATCACAGTAGAACACAATGTCTAAAGTTTCAGCCAAATCGGATGAAACTTGAGGCTTCCAGGGGCTCAACAGGTCAAATCAGAAGATCGGTTTATATGGGAGCTACATCAGGTTTTAGACCGATTCGGACCGTACTTGACACACTTTGTTGGATGTCATAACAAAACACTATGTGCAAAGTTTTAGCCAAATCGGATGAAAATTGAGGCTTCCAGGGGCTCAACAGGTCAAATCAGAAGATCGGTTTATATGGGAGCTACATCAGGTTTTATACCGATTCGGACCGTACTTGACACACTTTGTTGGATGTCATAACAAAACACTATGTGCAAAGTTTTAGCCAAATCGGATGAAAATTGAGGCTTCCAGGGGCTCAACAGGTCAAATCGGGAGATCGGTTTATTTGGGAGCTACATCAGGTTTTAGACCGATTTGTTCCGTACTTAACAGAATTGTTGCAAGTCGCAATAGATCATTATGTGCAAAATTTCAGCCAAATCGGATGAAAATTGCGGCTTCCAGGGGCTCAAATAGTCAAATCGAGAGATCGGTTTATATGGAAGCTATATCCAAATCTGAACCTATATACCCCATTTATAATTTCAATTTCAAGCGGATAGCTTTACGCGTTCGACCGCTATCGTGATTTCGACAGGCGAACGGACGGACGGACGGACATGTCAAGTTCAACTCAGAGTGTCGAGACGATCAAGAATATATACACTATATAGGGTCCTAGATCAATATTTCGAGGAGTTACAAACGCAATGACTAGATTAGTATACCCCCATCCTATGGTGGTGGGTATAAAAAGACATTTAAAATTGTAATACATTTTTATTCCCACCACTACAGAATGGGGGTATACTAATCTAGTCACTCCGTTTGTAACACCTCGAAATATTCGTCTAAGACCCCAAAAAGTACATATATTCTTGATCGTCTCCATGTTCTGAGTCTATATCTAGCCATTTCCGGCAGTCCATCCGACCGTCGGTCCGTCCTTTCGAACGCGAAAAGCTAACCGCTTGAAATTTTGCACAGATTCTTAATATTGGTGTAGATCATTGGGGATTGCAAATGGGACATATCGGTTTAGATTTAGCTCCCATATAAATCGATCTCCCGATTTGACTTCTTGAGCCCCGGGAGCGGCGCAATTTTTGTCCGATTTGGCTGAAATTTTGTACGTCATGTTTATACCCTACACCACCACTGTGGTACAGGGTATTACAGATTTGTGCATTTGTTTGCTAAGAAAGGGAAGAGCTAGAACCATTGATAGGTATACCGATCGACTCAGAATCACTGTCTGATTCGATTTAGCCATGTCTGTCTGTCCGTCTGTGAGTCCATGTATTCTTGTAATCAAAATGTAGGTCGTATTTGTTGTCCGATTGTCACGATATTTTGCAAATGTAACTTTTTTGGCCCGAGGACAAACGCCATTGATTTTGATAAAAATCGGTTCTGATTTAGATATAGCTCCCAAATATATCTTTCATCCGATATGGCTTTTTAAGGCTGTAGAAGCCACAATTTTCGTCCGATCTTTACAAAATTTGGCATGAGGTGTTTTATTTGAGGTCTTCATATGTGTGCAAAATTTCATAAAAATCGGTCTAGATTTAGATATAGCTCCCATATATATCTTTCATCCGATATGGCTTTTTAAAGCTGTAGAAGCTACAATTTTCGTCCGATCTTTACAAAATTTAGCATTGGGTATTATATTTGAGGTCTACATATGTGTGCAAAATTTCATAGAAATCGGTTCATATTTAGATATAGCTCCCATATATACCTTCCATCCGATATGGCTTTTTAAGGCTGTAGAAGCCACAATTTTCGTCCGATCTTTACAAAATTTGGCATGGGATGTTTTATTTGACGTCTCCATATGTGTGCAACATTTCGTAAAAATCGGTCTAGATTTAGATACAGCTTCCATATATATGTATCACCCGATTTGCACTTCAATGACCGTAGTAGCTCCAATTTTCAACAGATATGCACAAAATTTGGAACGGACTGCTTTGCTATCGATCTTAACATATCTGGAAAATTTCATCAAAATCAGGTCAGATTTAGATATAGCTCCCATATATATCTTTCATCCGATTTGAACTATTAAGGCTGTAGAAGCCACAATTTTGTTCCGATCTTCACCAAATTTGGCGCGGAGTCGTTTTTGTGAAGTCTCAGTGTATTTGCAAAATTTAATTAAAATCGGATCAGATTTAGATATAGCTGCCAAATATATTTTGCCACAATTTTGGACCGATCTTTATAAAATTTAGCATGAGGTTTAAGAACACAAAATACCTACCTTAGAAGGATATTCATTCATGAAATACATTTTAAGGCTCTTTCCACCAAACTTATTTTGAACACCAAACGTTTTATATGCCATCATATCTCGTTTGGCTTTCTAATATCTAGCTAAACATTAGTAATTTGATTGCTTAGCTACATTGTCAGCTGTGAACTTGCCCCCTTTGCTAGCAACGTCAATGCCAACGTCACATTTACGATGCTTTTAATGAAAATATTTTATTGAGATTGCTTTGCGTGTTTCCATTTGCACTGCTGTTGGACACCCTCCGGCTGAATGCATTTTTCAGTTGGAGGTGCATTTTAAGTTTGTAATACAAAACAGATCCAACAAAAAAAATGAATTCTACAAAGCCCAATGCACGAAAACAACATGGAAAAGCTTTAAATTATGTACCTACTAAAGTTGAAAATGTGTTCGCTTCAAAACCAGCAAATACTTTGAGACCCCCATTTTTAGACCTACCAACTTTACGGAACTGCCTTGAAAACAAGTAAGAGCGTGCTAAGCTCGGCCGGGCCGAATCTTATATACCCTCCACCATAGATCGCATTTGTCGAGTTCAATGCGCGGTATCTCTTTTTAGGCAAACAAAGGATAGAATTGCAAAATTTCACCCAATTCGAATAAAAATTGTGTCTTTTAGGGGCCCAAGAAGTAAAATAGGGAGATCGGTTTGCGTGGGAGCTATATCAGGCTATAGACCGATTCAGACCATAATTTACACGTATGTTGATGGTAATGAGAGAAGTCGTTGTACAAAATTTCAGGCAAATCGGATAATAATTGCGACCTCTTGAGGCTCAAGAAGTCAAGTTCCCAAATCGGTTTATATGGCAGCTATATCAGGCTATGGACCAACTAAAACCATATTGGACACAGTTGTTGGAAGTCATAACAAACCACTTCTTGCAAAGTTTCAGCCACATCGGATAAGAATTGCGCCCTCTAGAGGCGTATTGTAAATGGCCCAAATCGGTTCATGTTTTGACATAGCTGCCATATAAACCTATCTTGGGTTTTGATTTCTTGAGCCTCTAGAGGGCGCAATTATCATCCGATTTGACTGAAATGTTGCACGGGGTGTTTCGATATCACTTTCAACCGTGCTAAGTATTGTCATAATCGATGCATAACTCTATATAGCTGCCATATAAACCGATCATGGGTTTTGACTTCTTCAGCTTTTAGAGGGCGCAATTCTTATCCGATTCGGCTGAAATTTAGCATGAAATTGTTTGTTATGACCTTCAACAACAGTGTTAAGTATGGTTCAAAGCGGTTTAGAACCTGATATAGCTGCCATATAAACCGATCTTGGATCTTGACTTCTTGAGCCGCTAGAGGGCGCGACTGTCATCTGATTTGGGTGAAATTTTGCATGAGGCTGAAATTTTGCATGTTTTGTTATGTCTTCCCAGAACTGTGCTTAGTATGGTGCAAATCGGTACATAACCTGATATAGCTGCCATATAAACCGATCTGGGGTCTTGACTTATTCAGCTTTTTGAGGGCGCAAATCTTATCTAATTTGGCTGTAATTTTGAACGTAGTGTCTAGGTATCACTTGGTTCAGAATCTGATATTTGGTCTGATCCGTCCGATCTTTGGTCTTAACTTCTTGAGCCACTAGAGGGCACAATTTGCATCTGATTTGGCTGAAATTTTGCGCGAAGTTGTTTGTTATGACTTCCAACAACTGTGCTAAGCATGGTTCAAATTGGTTCAGAACCTAATATAGCTGCCATATATACCGATCTTGGATCTTAAATTCTTGACCCACTAGAGGGCGCCATTCTAATCCGATTTGGCTAAAATTTAGCATTAAGTTGTTTGTTATGACTTTCAACAACCTTGTTAAGTATGGTTCAAATCGGTTGATAACCCGATATAGCTGCCATATATACCGAACTTGGATCTTGACTTCTTGAGCCGCTAGAGGGCGCAATTCTCATCTAATTAAGCTGAAATTTTGCACTAAGTATTTTGTAATAACTTCCAACAATTGCGATAAAAATGGTTTAAATCGGTACATAACCTGATATAGCTGCCCTATAACCAATCTTGGATCTTGACTCCTTGAGCCACTAAAGGGCGCAATTCTTATCCGATTTGGCTGATATCTTGTGCAACGACTTCTCCCATAACCTTTAACATACGTGTCCAATATGGTCTTAGTCGATCTATAGCCTGATACAGCTTCCAAATAAACCGATCTCTCAATTATAATTTTGAACCCCTACAAGGCGCAATTCTTATCCGAGTGGACTGAAATATTACCCAACGACTTCTACTACGGTGCGAATCGGACTATAACTTTATATATCTCCAATAGCATAACAATTCGTATCCATTATTCTTTGTTTGCCAAAAAAGAGATGCCGCTCAAAGAACTCGACAAATAGGATCCATGGTTAAGGGTATACAAGATTCGGCCAGGCCGAACTTAGCACTCTCTTTCTTGTTTTCAGTTGAAAAATTTCTATAACTTCTCAAAAAGTAAGTGTACAGCATTTTTTTAAGAATTTTGGTGAAATTTTACTGAAATATTTTTCAAAAATTTTTAACTTTTTTATTCCGTAAAGACAAAATTTCGTTAAATTTTTCTCTTAAAACTAAATTTAAATGTTTTTTTTCTCTGAACATGATATTTTTACTAAATTTTTTGTAAAGACAAAGTTATTCTTTTTATATCCACCAAAAGTTGTATGTGTTCTAAACAGTAATCAGCTTATTTAACAAATTTATAAAAAAAAAACAGTTATGCACTCCTACACCACTTCGCAATTGGTTTTGCAAATAAAAATTAAATGCTCCATTTTATCACTGATGATATCAAACTCCCACCAGGAGTGCATGGACTACTTGTAAGGTTTCTTTGCATGCAAACAAACACACACCCAAACACACATAGGGTGTACATTTGAATGGAATTCCTCGCACACTTTATTCTCAATTGCACTTTGAACTTTGTAGGCAAAGTTCAACTTGAAACTTTATTCGTTGCAACAACTTCTAATTATCTCCTCCAACAGTCAAGCAACGAACCAAGCAATGCAGCAGGCAAACTGATTACAAACACACACACCCATATACTTTTACTCAACTCTTTGCTCATACACACTCTCTATTTCGGTAGCAAGGATACGGAAATAGCAATGCGTTTATCAATTGCAAAAAATAGCCCAGCCAAGAATGAGCGGTCGCTGCATAACAAACGACCTACCCTCCGACCGACAACGACCTTACGACTTACGAAGGTAATACACAAATAGAATAAGCGAATAATCAGCTGTTACCATCTCCGAAAGAAACAAAACAAAAAAAGTTCAACCGAAACAGCTGAGCTCTCGTGATGCATTAAAATGTAACCCAGAGCGATGGACATTGAGGAATTACTCTGTGAGAGAAGCAAGGAGAGCTGACCAAAACAAATAAACAATCACAACAGACACCATATGACGAACATGAATAAAACTCTGTTGTAAACAAACATAAAGTGAGTTTCGTTGTCCAAACGACCGGTTACAGCAATGCGTGTTCAAGAGAATTGTTGAAACAACCGAGACCCACCGCCCCTCTCCAAGCATCATCAAGCACCACCATAACGAAAGCCGGCACTGAAAGACCTTGACGCCTGGTGCAACGCAAGTGATAACGACAACAAAAACAAATTGCAAGCGGCCGCAATTAGAACGTCACAATTAATATAAAGAAAGCTTTGATGAAGCGTGTTGAGGCCAATCAAAATCTTCACCATGGACGCAAATTTATAAATCACTCCACTTAATCATCCATCCGCTAGTCAGTAGTCAGCCTGCATGTCCATCATCAAAGCAGGCAAGGTTGCCAAATTAAAATAAAATAAAATAAAATAAAATAAAATAAAATAAAATAAAATAAAATAAAATAAAATAAAATAAAATAAAATAAAATAAAATAAAATAAAATAAAATAAAATAAAATAAAATAAAATAAAATAAAATAAAATAAAATAAAATAAAATAAAATAAAATAAAATAAAATAAAATAAAATAAAATAAAATAAAATAAAATAAAATAAAATAAAATAAAATGAAATGAAATAAAATAAAATAAAATAAAATAAAATAAAATAAAAGCGTGCTAAGTTCGGCCAGGCCGAACCATGGATCGTGGTCCGGTTTGGAACACAATCAAATTATATGTTGGAGACCTTAGCGCAGTTGTTGAAAGTTATAATAAAATACGTCATGCAAAGTTTTAGCCAAATCGTATAAGAATTGCGCCCTCTAGAGTGTCAAGAAGTCAAGACCCATGATCGGTTTATATGGCTGCTATATCAGGTTATAAACCGATTTTAACCATACTTAGCACAGAGGTTGGATATCATAACAAAACACGTCGTGCAAAATTTCATTTCAATTGGACAAGAATTGCGCCCTCTAGAAGCTCAAGAAGTCAAGACCCAAGATCGGTTTATATGGCTGCTATATCAGTTTATAAACCGATTTGAACCATACATGGCATAGTTGTTGGATATCATAGCAAAACACGTCGAGCAAAATTTCATTCAAATCGGATCGGAATTGCGCCCTCTAGAGGCTCAAGAAGTCAAGACCCAATATCGGTTTATATGGCAGCTATATCAGGTTATTGACCGATTTGAAATATACTTGGCACAGTTGTTAGATGCCATAGCAAAACACGTCGTGCAAAATTTAATTCCAATCGGATAAGAATTGCGCCCTCTAGAGGCTCAAGAAGTCAAGACCCAAGATCGGTTTATATGGCAGCTATACCAGATTATGAACCGATTTGAACCATACTTGGCACAGTTGTTGGATATCATAACAAAACACGTCGTGCAAAATTTCATACCCATCGGATGAGAATTGCGCCCTCTAGATGCTCAAGAAATCAAGATCCAAGATCGGTTTATATGGCAGCTATATCAAAACATGGACCGATATGTCCCATTTACAATCCCAACCGACCTACACTAATAAGAAGTATTTGTGCAAAATTTCAAAGGGCTAGCTTTACTCCTTCGGTAGTTAGCGTGCTTTCGACAGACAGACGGACAAACGGACGGACATGGCTAGATTGACATAAAATTTCGCGACAATCAAGAATATATATACTTAATGGGGTCTCAGACAGAATGTCGAAATTAGTATACCCCCCCATCCTATGGTGGAGGGTATTAAAACTAGACAAAAAGGAAATGGAAACGAGGCAAGCTCGATTTATTATTCCCCTACCAAAGTTTTTGACCTTTGACGGAAAGATTTCTATTACTCGGTGGTTTCCACCTTCGACCAAACTTTTTTAGAGTTGTGGACATATTGACTCAAACAAAGAAATTGAAATAAAATTAAAAAAAAAAATAATTATTAAAATATCAAAAAAATATGTTTATTCATTTTCCATTCTTTCATCATCGATAACATTTCGTTGTAATCCCAAGCCAACCTGAACAAAAACTCTGGACTCTAGAAAAAATTGGCATATGGCAACACTGTTTTGCACGCACGCCTTTTCTAACCAACGCATGGGGCCAGCGAAGAGATAACCAGATTTCCAAGTCAATGTAAACAAAAACAAAAGCCATGCCGGCGAAAAAAGAAAAATTGCTTTGTTCCTCTAAACTTCGAACAAGGCAAATCGTTTAAGTTCCGGATGCATGGATAAATCACATTGACTGGCGAGAGATTTTGTCAAAACGATAAACAAGAAAATCCCACAACAACAAAGTTCCATTTGCCGCTTCACTTGCAATGCAACGCACTTTTTCGCATCCGCAGGACTAGGGAGCTGCACACGAAATTCCCCAAAGAGCGCGGCAGCAAAGCAATACCATCAAGAAAGAGAATGAGAGTGTGAGCAGCTGGCTGCACTATGGCCGCCGCTAGCTGGCTAGTGGGTGGATAGGTGGTAGGCTGGTAAATAAATAAACCTTTGCAAACACACTCACACACCCGCTCAATTTTAAACGCACACACACAGTGAGAGATATGTTTTTTGTTTTTTTTTTTTTGCCTAGAACCCCCTCTCGAAAAGAAATAGGCCTCGTTTCTTGTTGTTTTTGTTGCTGCTTTTCTGCTCCGTTTCGGTTTGTTTGCATAAAACTTGGGATTTGGACAAAATAATCAATTTTCGTTGCAATTTGGCATTTGCATGTTGGTAAAAATGAACAGAAATTGGGAAAGGGAAGGAAACCTGGGAATCACTTCATCAACTGATGATGATTTATTTAAATAGCATTTCAATTGTTTCCAATGGGATTTGCTCCTCTTATTTTAGAATCAACAAAAAATGTTGTTTGTTGTTTTTTTTCTGTTTTATTTTGTTAAATTTTTTTTTTGTTCACTTCACACTGCATTCATTAGAATTCACGTTTTACGCTACATTCAATTTGCAAAAAAAAATTTAGGTAGGTAGGTAGGTAGGTATTTGGCGTTTTGTCAGGCGGCGATCGCTTAGACGGCCGGCCTGTCAATCTGTTGGCCGTTCGATTGGATTTCGTTCGATTAGTACACTAATTCTAAAGATGGAACACAAACACTTGTCGTCGCTGTGGCAAAGAACACAGCGCTCTGCTAATAATCTTCTCGAATAGGTGTAAATGTGTATGGGTTAGACAAGCAAGCGCTCGCGAACTACGACCGATACTGTTTTCCACGATACTGTTTGCCAAACTGTGTTTCACATGCGACGTAACTCGATGAGAAGATAGATTCTTCACAATAATGCCGAACAGACGACGACGACAACGACAACGGCAATGGCAACAACGACGACAACGAGCTATGCAGCGTTTGCAGCAAAAAGCGACAACGACAACAACATTGCTGTTCATGATGATGATGATGATGATGATGATGATGATGATGGCAACAACAGAATAACAATAATAGCGGCATCCCAACCAGAGCAAACTTACAACAACACATTCGCATGCCAAAGGAAAAACTATGAGCCGTCCGGCAAACAACAACCACAATACCGAGAGCAATCGACGAGAGCCAAAAGTACACCGACACCACGAAGCCAATGGGCAACATGCAAAAATCACAATTCTCACACTCACAACATCAAAACGAAAGAGCGTAAGCCCCAAGCAGACAGTTCTAATGAATGGATCGCACCACCCATCTAACACCCCCTTTGCTGAAAACACTCACATTCCGATGCACACACAAACCTCCAAGAGGGCAACATACATGGGACTCAAGTGTATCATCTTCAACACCCCAAGCCCATGCAGGAGAGGAGCAAAGAAATACGAAAAAATGCAATTCACAACACACTGCACAGAGCACAAGTGAGACTGGAGCAGCAAAATAGCTTGTACACACACACACATGCAAAGACAACATTCACATGTGCACACAAGGCTTAACAAAGCAGCTTTAAAGAGTATTAGCAAAGCTTATGCATCTCTTTACTGGCAAATCAAGAAAAAGCCGGTTGAGCTTTCGTAAAAGCTTTTCGAAATGTAAACAATGAATTCTCTTCAACATTTATTTTGCAGAAGCCAATGGTGATGGGATTTGAAGAGAAAGCCACCGGTTATGGACACGTTGTGGATACGGAAATGCTATGAGATATGCATAAACTCACTTTTTTGTAAAGATTAACTTAAAAGTGTATGTACAGTGGTGGGGAGATTATAGGCACAATAGCTATTAAGAATAATATTCAATAAAAAGATTAAGCAAATATGTATACTTTAGTGAGAAGTATGGAGAAATAACATTTATTATATAAAAACAAGTTAAAGCGCGCTTAGTTCGGCTGGGCTGAATCTTGGAAACCCAAACTTATATATAAAACTAGCCGAAACGGGCCCGCTCCGCTACGCCTTTTTTAACTCTCTAATATCATTTTAGGGTGGGGACACTTCGCCTGAATGCGGATATCGAATTCGTGCCATTGCAGCCTATGACGCTGAACGCGTTCGAATCCTGGCGAGAACAGCGGACAAAGCGGTGTTTATCCCCTCTTAATGTTAGAGCCCACCGTAGCGCAGAGGTTAGCATGTCCCCCTATGACGCTGAACGACTGCTTAATACTTTTCATTTGAGTGCCATATTGAAATGAACTTCGAACAAGTCAAAAGGCGTCCAGTTCGGCCGGGCTGAACTTTGGATACCCACCACTTCGGGTATATATGTAAACCACCTTTCATTTCGAAACTGGACCGATCTGGACCAAATTGACGAAGGATGTCGAAGGGCTTAACACAACTCACTGTCCCAAATTACGGCGACATCGGACAATAAATATGCCTTTTGTGGGTCTAAGACCCTAAATCGGAAAATCGGTCTATATGGCAGCTGTATCCAAATCTGAACCGATCTGGGCCAAATTAAAGTAGGATGTCGAAGGGCCTAAGACAACTCAGTGTCCCGAATTTCAGCAAAATTGGATAATAAATGTAGCTTTTATGGGCTCAATACCTTAAATCGAGAGAACGGTCTATATGGCAGCTATATTCAAATCTGGAGCGATCTGTGCCATATTGCAGAAGTATGTAAGAAGCTTAACTTAACTCACTGTCCCAAATTTCGGCGACATCGGACAATAAATGTGCCTTTTATGGGCCCAATACCTTAAATCGAGAGATCGGTCTATATGGCAGCTATATTCAAATCTGGACCGATCTGAGCCAAATTGACAAAAGATGTGGAAGGGCCTAACAGAACTCACTGTCCCAAATTTCCGCAAAATCGGATGATAAATGTGTCTTTAATGGTCCTAAGACCCTAAATCGGCGGATCGGTCTATATGGACCGATCTGAGCCAAATTGTCGAAGGATGTCGAAGGGCTTAAGACAACTCACTGTCCCAAATTTCAGCAAAATTGGATAATAAATATGGCTTTTATGGGCCTAAGACCCTAAATCGGCGGATCGGTCTATATGGCGGCTATATCAAGATATAGTCCGATATAGCCCATCTTCGAACTTAACCTGCTTATAGACAAAAAAAGAATCTGTGCCAAGTTTCAGCTCAATATCTCTATTTTTAAAGACTGTAGCGAGTTTTCAACAAACAGACGGACGGACATATCTAGATCGTCTTAGATTTTTGCGCTGATCAAGAATATATATACTTTTTAGGGTCGGAAATGGATATTTCGATGTGTTGCAAACGGAATGACGAAGTGAGTATACCCCATCCTTCGGTGGTAGATATAAAAATTTAAAAAATTTTAATTTTCTTGTTTTTATGAATTGATATTCACCTTTTGAAAAACAATTTTTATATCTAAATCTAATTTCTACTTCACAATGTTATTGGTCATAAATGTACATGCAAATGTATATCCAATTGGCTTACCATCATAGCAAGCTGTGCTACAGAACTCATTTTGTCTTTATTGTTCCATTTGTTTAACCATTTCCTTCTTCTTCGTGTGCTCATAGCCTATTGCGAAGATGAAAAAAATGGTATTAGAAGTTGCTTTGATGAACCGTCTTCATGTGGAGGAGAAGACATAAGTTATAAAACCTGCAGCTGAAGGAGAGAGAAGATGGATGAATCACAATAGGCCAACCAATGTTTAGGTTTCATCTTTTTCCAATTTTTAGCTGTCGAACAAAAAATGTTCTAAGATTATTTCGAATAATGTGCTAAATTCGACATTTTGATTAATATACCCATAGTGCATGTTTAAATACAACCATGGCATTCGTTGCTATATTCGAAATCAGTTTTCGAATATTCTGCAAGCACCACATAGTTGTAGGCTGACCATTGTGGTGAAATAGATTAATGTCTACGCTAAGTTGTGTTTAGCGAAGCTATTCACCACTTAATAACAGGGTGATTCATATTAATAAAATTAATTAAGAAGGAGCAATAGGTGGTGAGAAAATTAGATAAATTGCTTACAAGGTGCTCTAAAAATTTGTTTTTATAATTGAAACATGTACACGATGTGTGAATAATTAAAAACAAGTAACAGGGTGCCAAGTTCGGCCATCCCGAATCTTGGGAATCCATGGTGGATTCTGCTAATATATAAGCCATATCTGGTTGTAGACCGTTTTAGAGCGTACTTGGCACAGTTGTTGAAAGTCATAACAGAACACTATGTGCAAGAGGTTCAGCCAAATCGGATAAAAATTAAGGTTTCCAGGGGCCCAAGAAGTCAAATAGGGAAATTGGTTTATATGGAAGCTATATCAGGGTATGGACCGATTTGGTCTATACTTGGCACAGCAACGGGAAGTAATAACAGAACACTGTGCGCAAACTGTAGTTAGGGTTTTATATATATTTTCGCTAATAAATAAAATAACAACACGTAAGAGCGCACTAAGTTCGGCCGGGCCGAATCTTATATACCCTCCGCCATGGCTCGCATTTGTCGAGTTCTGATGAATATTGCTACAATGATGAATATTGCTACATTTTTTTTTCGGTGTATGGAATACATTTTTCTTTTATTCATGTTAAATTAAATTATTAAATTAATTATTAAATTATTATTAATTAAATTAATTAATTAATTAATTAAATTAATTATTAAATTATTATTATTAAATAGAAAAAAAGTTATTACATTTTTTTTTGGTAGCGGCTTTCATCAGCCACCCTGTATGAGCGGTATCTCTTTTTAGACAAACAAAGAATATTGAATAAGAACTGTTATGCTATTGGACCTATATCAAGTTATAGTCCGATTCGGACCATAAAACAATGCTGAACATTGTAGAAGTCATTGTGTAATATTTCACCTCATTCGGATAAGAATTGCGGCTTGTAGGGGCTCAAGAAGCAAAATCAAGAGATCGGTTTATATGGGAGCTGTATCAAGCTATTGATCGATTCAGACCATATTAGACACATATGTTGAAGGTCATAGGAGAATTCGTTGTACAAAATTTCAGCCAAATCGGATAAGAATTGCGCCCTCCAGAGGCTCAAGAAGTCAAGATCCCAGATCGGTTTATATCGCAGCTATATCAAGTAATGTACCGATTTGAATCATACTAAACACAGTTGTTGGAAGTGATACCAAAACACTACATGCAAAATTTCAGTCAAATCGGACGAGAATTACGCCTTCTAGAGGCTCAAGAAGTCAAGACCCAAGATCGGTTTACATGGCAGCTATATCAAAACATGGACCGATTTAAACCATACTTAGTGCAGTTGTTGGAAGTGATACCAAAACACTACGTACAAAATTTCAGCCAAATCGGATAAGATTTGTGCTCTCTAGTGGCTCAAGAAGTCAAGACCCGAGATCGGTTTATATGGCAGCTATATCAAAACATGGACCGATTTGGCCCATTTACAATCCTAATCGACCTACACTTATAAAAAGTATTTGTGGAAAATTTCAAGCGGCTAGCTTTACACCTTCGAAAGTTAGCGTGCTTTCGACAGACAAATAGACAGACATGGCTAGATCGACTTTAAATGACATGACGATCAAGAATATATATACTTTATGGGGTCCCAGATGCATATTTCGAGGTGTTACAAACAGAATGACGAAATTACTACACTCGTTGTTCACGTGAAGAGCCGAATAGAGTAGCAACCCTTAAACGTAAAAATGATGACTAAATCATTATTCTATTTTTTTATTTTTTCCTCAATGTTAGACATTTTTGACCATGGAAAAAAATTAGATATTTAATTTTTCGGCATACACTTATACACAATTCCAACGTCTGGTATAAAATTTAGTCATGCAAGAAACCTTTTCTGAAAAGACTCATGATCACTAGCCAAAAATGTAAAAGTGAATTCACTCAACGTCATTGTTGATCGCTTGGCGGTGTAGTTGGTTGGACGATGGGTAGAAGTAAACGTGACATTAAACATGTGAAACGCCAACTAGCCGGCTAGTCGGAAGGCTACGTGTTTGATGTTTGTGGCAGAAACCTAGTGTCTGCATTGATGATGTCTGTACTGAGAGAGAGGCAAATGAAGCCTAGATGCAGCACAGAGAGAATGAATACCGTTGTTAAAAAATAACAGTTGGCTGTTGCCTGAAATGTCTCTGCATTTCTAGTAACAGTGCTGAATATTGAATGTTTTTATACCCCTCACAATATGGTGGGTGATGCAATTATATTGGTAGTAAAACTGTATGCATTGTATTGTAGTATAATAGGTACATATGTATATGTTGTATGCATGTAGTCGGGTGTCCAAATTTCAGCGCCATCTACTTAAGATCTTTTTATACGATTTTAAATATTTTTTCTTTTTTTAAATTTCATGCCACTTGTGAGTGATGAGGAACATGACTTTCGTATTTTGCTAAGCCAACGTGCCGACATACTAACGCTAAGAGATATACAACTCTCAATAAAAGAGAATAATAAAAGGAGTTCCATACGAACATTGAACTTACAAACAGAAAGCAATCAGTTAATAGGTGATTCACCTGCGATACTGTTGAATATGCTTCATCTGTGATCATGCACAATGGGAGAAAAACACAATCACAATTGCAAATTTATTAGAAACAAGTTCTTTGAATAACTTTTTCAAATGGAACAAGTAAATAGACATTTAGTTCGGCCGGGCCGAACTTTTGGTTACCCACCACCTCTGGTATATGTAAAAACCCCCTTTCGTCAGAATCCGGTGACAATTGAATTGAGTGTTCTAGTATATATGACAATATTCAATTTTGTAGAACTGAATATTGGTCTTAGTGGCAGATATATCCAATTATAAACGGATTTGAACCATATTAAGGTCGGATATCGGAAGGCTCAAAAAAATTCACTGTTTCAAATTTCAGCGAAATCGGGTAATAAATAAAGCTTTTATGGGCTTCAGTCCCCTTATCGATAGATCGGTCTATATGGCGGCTATATCTAAATATAGTCCGATCAAAACCATATTTAGGTCGGATGTTGAAAGGCCTGAAACTACTCACTGTTTCAAATTTCAGCGAAATCTGGTAATAAAAAAAGCTTTTATGGGCTTCACACCCTTTATCGGGAGATCAGTCTATATGGCAGCTATATCTAAATGTAGTCCGATCTGTATAATATTTGGGTCACATGTTGAGAGACTTAAAACTGAGCACTATTCCAAATTTCAGCGTAATCGGGTAAAAAATAAAGTTTTTATGGCCTTCAGCCCCTTTATCGGCAGATCGGCCTATATGGCAGCTATATCTTAACATAGTCCGATCTAAACCATATTTATGTTCGAAATTAAGATGCCTGAAACTAATCACCGCTTCAAATTTCAGTGAACTCGGGTAATAAATAAAGCTTTTATGGACTTCAGACCCTTTATCGGGAGATCCATATAGACTGGCAGCTAGAGGCTCAAGAAGTCAAGACCCAAGGTCGGTTTATATGACAGCTATATCAAAACATAGCCCGATTTGGCCCATTTACAATCCCAACTGACCTACACTAATAAGAAGTATTTGTGCAAAATTTCAAGAGCCTAGCTTTACTCCTTCGAAAGTTGGCGTGCTTTCCACAGACGGATGGACAGACGGGTGGGCATGGCTTATTCGACTTAAAATGTCATGACTTTTGGATGCAATAAAAAAAAATTTTGTAAAATTCTTAAAATTTTTAATTTTATAAAAAATTATTTTTTCACCAGAAGTCTGCGGCGTATTTCAATGCTCGGTATGACACGTTCCTTTAGTAGACATAAGTATTTTAGTAAAGAAAATAATGAATACAATCGGATATTGTCCGTCTGCAGACCGTAGGGTGATACCCGTATATTTCTATTAGAAATGGAAGTACAAAAAAATCATTTTCTAAAGTTAGGCATAAAATGTGTTTTTGCTTCGTTATATTGGGTTGCCCAAAAAGTAATTGCGGATTTTTCATATAGTCGGCGTTGACAAATTTTTTCACAGCTTGTGACTCTGTAATTGCATTCTTTCTTCTGTCAGTTATCAGCTGTTACTTTTAGATGTTACTTGCTTTAGAAAAAAAGTGTATAAAAAGGATATTTGATTAAAGTTCTTTCTAAGTTTTATTAAAAATGCATTTACTTTCTTTTAAAAAATCCGCAATTACTTTTTGGGCAACCCAATACCATTTGACTGGTTTCCTAGATCGCAATTTTGTTTGGTAGCACCAAACTCATCAGTAGGATTTGTCCAAAAGGTATGTCTTCTAGGTTGAAACTATGCTCTTTAGAGTATTTTCCTTTCAAAGCGCAGCAAGAAAGAAAACTCCACTTCGTATATTTCTACCAAATGACGACATCCACCAATAACAACAAAACAAACTTGCCCAACTGCTACTCTAAGCATTCGTCGACTGCCATAACAGTAAAGACCAAAATAGAATGAGCGCTTTGAAAAATGCAACTCCACCGCAGAAAATTTGTCTATTGTTTACGCCGGGATTTGAACCCAGGCGTTCGGCGTCATTGATGGACATTTTAACCTCTGCGCCATAGTGGCCATCTCAATCCTCTCTTTTAAACTGATCTCCCGAATGTATTTCTGAAGATCCCACAGTGCGCAATTCTTACCCGATTTCGCACAATGACTTGTACTACGAACTTCAATATTCGTGCCAAGTATGGCAGGAATCGGTCGAAAACCTGGTATAGCTCTCATATAAACCGATCTCCCGTATGTATTTCTTTAGCCCCTATAGTGAGCAATTCTTATATGATTTGCTTGACGTTTTGCACATTGACTACCAAAATTCGTGACAAATATGGTTTGAATCGGTCCATAACCTGATATAGCTCCCATGTAAACTGAACTTCCGAGTACATTTCTAGAGGGCACACTTCTTGTCTGATTTGGCTAAAATTTTGCACAACGACTACTATGGCCTCCAACATACATAAGTGCCAAGTATGGCTCGAATCGAGCTTTGTTTGCCTGTAAAGAGGTACCGGGCGGTGGGCTTGACGAATGCAATCCATGGTGGAGGGTATATAAGTTTTAGCATGCTTTTGCCTGTGTTTTTGTATTTTAAGCAAATTTTACCATTATGCGACGATAAACACTGCTCGTGAGATGTTCTTCAATCGATGTCAGTTTTGCATGCCAAGAGTGAAGCTGATCTGGTGCTCTCTGTTTTCTTCTATTCTCTCCGATATTGTTAACATTTTATTCCTCTTGGCCGACGATAGATATATACTTTTTTTTCTAAAATCCTTAAAGCGATGTTTTATCGTTTAAAATGTTCTCCAGCTCATCTGAGATGAAAACGTGACATTTACACAACATTTAGAAAGAAATTTCGACATACATTTTCAAATGACAAGACCAGCTCGCAGCAGCAGCAGCAGCTGGTATCAAGCACATTGCCTCAAGAACACACACGGCAAAAGGTCACCTTGGAGCGAGCGGGCATAGTCAATCGGCCAAGCAGCCAGCCATATTCAGCAGTGGTGGTGGTTTCCTAAACATACAACAACAACAAAACATTGCCACAATCACGGAGTGCGTTAGCAGAGAATGAATGCATTAACCAGAAACAAGAATGAGTAAATAAAACAAAAATCCAAACACCCATTGGCTGCCTCACATGCTCCCCTCTCTGTTTACTACCTCTCACTGAGTCAGCCAACAACACCATTTCATTGAATACTACAAAAATTTCGTCATTAATTTTCTGTTGTGTTGGCAAAAAGGTGGGAATCAGGAGGGGTGATCAAAGTGACCGCCTGGTTTGTCTTGTAGCAAACAGATCATAAGTGAGTTTCAGTCATATCACGGGAGTTGTTTTGTGACGTCTTCAATAATGATGATGATGATGATGATGTTTGCCTTTGCTGTGGCGCTTATAAATAACGAAAATAACGGTTTTACCGGCATTACTTCTCCTACTGTGTGAGCACGAGAACATAGCCCCAAGCATAAGCAGCAAATACAAAATTAGCTCTCCAACAACTGCTTGCTGGCATACACACAACCAAACCGCAGACAAATTTCCATCTCCAGCAACAACCAACAAACAAATATTCAACGTCAGCCACCAGCGCTGTGAGTAGTGAGTGAGTACAACCAAACAATTCAACGATATCCAAGTGAAACAATTGTACGTTTTGTGAAAACAGTTCGTTTCTAAACGGCTAACAGTGAAGACATAAAGGTCGCAAAAAAATACCATTGAATTGAATTGAATTTTTACAAAATCAGTAAAGAGTGAGTTTTATCTAATTGGGAGATCCAAAAGAAAAAAAAACATTAAGGCATTGAAGAAAGAAAACTAGCCGCAATACAAATTGAAGAATTTGAAAGTGATTGCAAGTTGTTAATGAGTTCATTGAGTGACGTCATGGAAACCGAAACATAAACAATCTGATTGTATTTTTTTTTTATTGACAAAAGCGCCAAGTTTAAATGGAGAGTTAATTGTTTGTGTCATTAAAAAAAAAATAAATGTATAGGTGTATGTTGTAAAAAAGAGATGGCAAAATGTGTGACATTCGACAATTTAAAGTAGAAATTCGCTTGTTTAAACATTAATTTTTGGTGGATGTTGATCAAGATGAAGCATGATTTGATATGGAAAACTTAAAAACTATTTAATATTCCATATAATATCTGAAATTTAATATGCATATGTATATCTCCTTGAAGGATTCGTCTTGATACAAAAAAAAATTTATTTGTTATTATTTGTGTTTTGAAATGAAATCTCTTCGAATGTATTCGTTAGGTTGTATCTATGTTTGGAGTCAAGTAATTTCTTCATTCCGATTATTATTAGTCAATGTGAATGCTACTTAATATTCATATGGTATTCTCACAATATTCGACATTCAATCATATTTCATAATTAATCATGCAATTCACCACACCCTTCTTTACCAAACTATCCTTTTGGCTCTTTTGTTAGATTCAAGAAAAAACCAGTAAGAGCGTGCTAAGTTTGGCCGGGCCGAATCTTATATACCCTCCACCATGGATCGCATTTGTCGAGCTCTTGCCACGGTATCTCTTTTTAGGCAAACAAAGAATATTGAATAAGAACTGTTATGCTATTGGAGCTATATCAAGTTATAGTCCAATTCGGACCGTAAATGAATGCTGAACATTGTAGAAGTCATTGTGTAATATTTCGGTTCATTCGAATAAGAATTGCGCCTCGTATGGGCTCAAGAAGCAAAATCGAGAGATAGGTTTATATTATATTATTCATCGATTTAGACCATATTAGACACGTATGTTGGAGGTCATGAGAGAAGCCGTTGTACAAAATTTCTTCTAAATCGGATTAGAATTGGGCCCTCTATTGGCTCAAGGAGTCAAAATCCCAGATCGGTTTATATGACAGCTATACCAGATTATGGACCGATTTGAATCATATTTAACACGGTTGTTGGAAGTGATACCAAAACATCACGTGCAAAATTTCAGTCAAATCGGACGAGAATTGCGCCCAGATCGCAGATCGGTTTATATGACAGCTATATCAGGTTATGAACCGATTTGAACCTTATTTGACACAGTAGTTGAAAGTAAGAAAAAAATACGTTATGCAAAATTTCAGCCAAATCGGATAGGAATGGCGCCCTCTAGAAGCTCAAGAAGTCAAGTCCCCAGATCTGTTTATATGGCAGCTATATCAGGTTATGAACCGATTTCAATCATACTTGGCACAGTTGTTGGATATCATAACAAAACACGTCGTGCAATATTTCGGCCAAATCGGATAGGAATTGCTCCCTGTAGAGGCTCAAGAAGTCAAGACCCCAGATCGGTTTATATGACAGCTATATCAGGTTATGGACCGATTTGAACCATTCTTAATACAGTTGTTGGAAGTCATAACAAAACACGTCATGCAATATTTCGGACAAATCGGATAGGAATTGCTCCCTGTAGAGGCTCAAGAAGTCAAAACCCCAGATAGGTTTGTTTGACAGCTATATCAGGTTATAAGCCGATTTCAACCATACTCAGCATAGTTGTTGGAAGTCATACTAAAACACCTCATGCAAAATTTCATTCGAATCGGATAAGAATTCCGCCCTCTAGTGGCTCAAGATGTCAAGACCCCAGATCGGTTTAAATGGCAGCTATATCAAAACATGGACCGATATGGCTCATTTACAATCCCAACCGACCTACACTAATAAGAAGTATTTGTGCAAAATTTCAAGCGGCTAGCTTTACTCCTTCGAAAGTTAGCGTGCTTTCGACAGACAGACGGACAAACGGACGGATATGGCTAGTTCGACTTAAAATGTCATGAAGATCAAGAATATATATACTTTATGGGGTCTACGGCGAATAGTTCCAGGAGTTACAAACAGAATGACGAAATTAGTACACCCCCATCCTATGGTGGAGGGTATAAAAATCAGCAGACAATGTTTGCTGATACCAGCAAACTTATTTCAATGGATGTAAGCATGCATAATCTCAAAATATCTCGAGACAATAGCAGAAAATCTCCCTCCCCCTTAAGAGAATTCAAGTTTATTCACCTTAAAGTGTCCTTTGCAAGTCCGCAAAAAACATCCTCACTTTCGTTTTTAAAACAGACATGCGCATTGACAGCCACGCATAACCGGTACCATAACAGCTGTAGAGTTGTAGAATTTCCAGGAATTCCGTCACAGGAGCCCTCAATATAATCGTACACTTAAATACACACCAACGATAGCCACTACATACATACATTAACTTATACCAAAAAACAGTCCGCCAAAATATGACTTTGAAAATATTTGAAGGTTAAATTGGTGGCTAAGAACAAAACGCTGATACTCTCTTGCACACATCTTCCAACAAAACTACAACCGCAGCTCTTTGTTTTATTGAGAGGGGGAAAAAAACCAAACATGTTTTAATGATTTCGCTCAGACGTTAACAAAATGTTTACAAATAGACATGGGTTCGTTTCAAATTTTACTCAGCTTGTTGTATATGTACGGAACTTTGTTTAGATTTTTTTTTTCTGTATTATGTTCCCAGACGATAAGATAAGGATTTATTTGCGAGGCCATAGGGAATTTTCGGGGACTGAAATCAAATGCATTCCACAAATAGAGGTAGTCGATTGTTGTAGAACTGAGAGTCACTGTATAATGATTGTTAACGGTTTTATGTTCATAGGGTAATTATTAGGGGTTTACCATTTATACGAGATTAATTGAAATAAAACATGACTCATGAAACATGAGGCACGAGACTGAAGTGTGATGTGGCTGTAATTTTGTATTTATAAATAGTGTGGTAATATTTTTTTTTGCTTTGCAATTGCAATTCATTTCACATTGCTGGTTTTAGTTTTATAGCGCTTTAATGTATTTACCATTAGATTGGTAATCTTTGGCAAATGTTATCAACATTTTTTCAGTTTGTCAAGTAGTTAGACAAACTGGTCAAAAAACAATCGGTTTTGAAGAATTTTTAAATTAATAAAACCCAGTACAAAAGCTAATGGGTTGGCAAATTCCAAGATAGACTGAAGGTCAGTGTGTAGACCAAACCCCCCAAAAGTGTTTACGTTGTCAGGCCAACATTTCTTATTTCTTATATGTATGCCCCTTAAGCTGATATCACACGTTATGTGTGTTACATATGTGTCAAATACGCATAGAGCGCGCTCTAATCGGCATGCATTCTCATATGTATTGTATTTGTTTATCTTTTCTCAATAGAATCAATTAAAAATTAATTGAAAATTAAGAAAATTTTTAATTGAATCAATTAAAAAATAATTGAAAATTTTTAAAATTGCTCAATAATTTTTATATATTGAAAAAAATTTCAATTACTTCTTTAAAAACGATGATTGATATTATCATTTTCGTGATTGAAGCAGTTTCAATTAAAACATTAATTGGATTAAATTATTTGCATTGTTGCCATTTCAAGAACATAACCCGCATTGTATATAAAGGGTGATTTTTTATGAGCCAAGTATTTCTGGATGGCAGCACTAGTTAATATTTGTGTCCATTCATTAAATGTGAAAGTGAAAAGTGTTCCGTATACTCGGCCATTTCATCATGGATAACTTGGAAACTCATAAACAAGCAACGACTGCAAATCGGTTCATCAAAATTGGTGTTTTGTGACAAATGTCGATGGAATTCCACTATTTAATGGAAAAATTGACAACAGCGATGAGGCTCATTTCTGGTATGTAAATAAACAAAACTGTCACATCTGAAGCTCAAAAAGGTCAAGAAGTCAAATCCAGAGATGGGTTCATATGAGGGCTATATACATATATATATATAGTTTAACCTCTCTGGGTGGGATTTGGCGTGATTTGAAGTACTAAATTTCAACCAAATCGGATGTAAATTGAGGCTGGTAGGGTCTCAAGAAGTAAATCCGTGGATCAGTTTATATGGGAGTTATTTTAATTTATGGAGCGATTCGGATTATACTTGACACGAATATAGAAAATCAGAGCAAAAGTCGTTGCGCAAAATTTCAGCTAAATTGGTTAAAAATTGAAATCTCGAGATCGGCTTATATGGGAGCTATATCAGTTTATTGACCTATTCGGACCGTACTTGCCACGTATCCACGTACATTGCCAGAACAGAAGTCGTTCTGTACAATGGGGCAAAAATTGAGGCCTCCAGGGGCTCAAGAAGTCAAATCTGGCGATCATTTTATAGGTCGATTTGAATCATACCTCACACAAATGTTCAAGAAGCCAAATCCGGAAATCTGTTTATATGGGGGCTAATCAGTTTATAGACCGATTCGGATCACACGAATGTGAAATGTGAAAGCCGTTCTGCCAAATTTCAGCCAAATGTTGCTAAAATTGGGGCCTCTAAGGGCTTAAGAAGACAAATCTGGGGATCTTATCTTAGTTTATAAGGGAATCTTCTCGATTTAAATCATGTCTATCTATGCTATATTAGTTTATAGACCGATTCGGATCATACATGACGCGGATGTTAAAAGTCAAAATAGAAGTCATTTGACAAAATTCCAGCCACATCGGGTGAAAATTGAGGCCTCTAGTGGCAGAAGAAATCAAAATAGGGGCACGATTGAATATAGGGGCTATATTATAGTCAAACCTGAATCAATATGGCCCAATTTCAATTCCCAAGAACCTACATCAATAAGAAATATCGGTGTGAAATTTCAAGCGCATATTATCATTTTTTCGAATGCTACAGTGAATTCGACAGACGGCCGGAGGGACATGGCTAGATTGGCTCAGATTGTCAAGACGATCAAGAATATATGTACTATATAGCGTCCTAGGCCCATAAAAGCCACATTTATTATTTGATTTTGCTGAAATTTGGGACAATGAGTTGTGTTAGGCCTTTCGACATCCTGCTTCAATTTGCCCCAGATCGGTCCATAGTTGGATAAAGCTGCCATATAGACCGATCTCTCGATTTAAGGTTTTGGGCCCATAAAAGGCGGGCGGGACAATGAGTTGTGTTAGGCCTTTCGACATCCTGCTTCAATTTGCCCCAGATCGGTCCATAGTTGGATAAAGCTGCCATATAGACCGATCTCTCGATTTAAGGTTTTGGGCCCATAAAAGGCGTATTTATTGTCCGATGTCGCCGAAATTTGGGACAGTGAGTTATATTAGGCCCTTCGACATCCTTCTTCAATTTGGCCCAGATCGGTCCATATTTGGATGTAGCTGTCATATAGACCGATCCGCCGATTTAGGGTCTTAGGCTCATAAAAGCCACATTTATTTTTCAATTTTTCTGAAATTTGAGACAGTGAGTTATGTTAGGCCCTTCGACATCCTTCTTCAATTTGGCCCAGATCGGTTCAGATTCGCATATAGCTGCCATATAGTCCGAACTCTCGATTTAAGGTTTTGGGCCCATAAAAGGCGCATTTACGGTCCGATGTCGCCGAAATTTGGTAAAGTGCTGGACCCTTCGACATTCTTCTTCAATTTGGCGCCGATCGGTCCAGATTTGGATATAGCTGCCATATAGACCGAACTCTCGATTTAAGGTTTTGGGTCCATAAAAGGCGCATTTATTGTCCGATGCTGCCAAAATTTGGGATAGTAAGTTGTGTTAGACTCTTCGACATCTTTCTTCAATTTGGGTCAGATCAGTTCAGATTTAGATATAGCTGTCATATAGGCCGATCTCTCGATTTAAGGTCTTGCGCCCTTAAAAGACACATTTATTGTCCGATTTTGCCAAATTTTGGGACAGTGAGTTGTTTTGGGCCCTTCGACATATTTCTTAAATTTGGCCTAGATAGGTCCATATTTGAATATACAGGGTGGCTGATGAAAGCCGCTACCAAAAAAAAATGTAATAACTTTTTTTCTATTTAATAATAATAATTTAATAATTAATTTAATTAATTAATTAATTAATTTAATTAATAATAATTTAATAATTAATTTAATAATTTAATTTAACATGAATAAAAGAAAAATGTATTCCATACACCGAAAAAAAAATGTAGCAATATTCATCATTGTAGCAATATTCATCAGCCACCCTGTAGCTGCCATATAGACCGATCTCTCGATTTAAGATTTTGGGCCCATTAAAGTCGCATTTATTGTCCGATTTCGCCGAAATTTGTGATAGTGATAGTGATTTTGACGAAAGGTGGTGTACATATATACCCGTGGTGGTGGGTATCCAAAACTCGGTTCGGCCGACCTTAACGCTTTTTACTTCTTGTATCTGGTTTTGACCGTCCAATTTACGCCAATACCAATTTCATTAGGATACCTCTATCCTAACTCGAGCTGCAATTATTCTAACACAGCTCCATTCTTGGGTATTTTTCTACCCTATCGTATTTTATGGTCAATAACATTTTTTTAAAGACCGAGGCACCCAGATTTACATTTTAAAATAATTATTTCAAATGAAACCATTTCTTTTTTTTCCTTGGAATTTCACAATACAGTATTTAAGGTAATTGATACGGAGCTCATAGTGAGTTAGGATTGAAATCTGACAGTCGATAGCAAGCAGCATTGATTCTAGTAGAAATTTATTCATTTTGTCGGCTTTGACCGTGGAGTGCGTTGGTATGTTGTATTTGCATCGTATTAATAGCGAAAACGCATCTATGATACAATTACCATATTAACCACGCTCGACAACCCTGTCTATTAGCTGTACTTTTTCCCAATGCATGTATTTTTGTGAAATGACAGACATTCTGTCTGTGGCAAATTACACTTCTTCCGTACTACACATGATTTTGTGCATCTTTTGGAAGTTGTATTGATAGCTTCGAACGCTAAAGACAACGGCAACGGCTCTCGCTATTGCTCCGTGTGCCCTTTAAAATTGGATTTTCGATCGATTTTCATTAAGTTCGAATGAGAACAAGGTGGATTAATGAAGGTGGTCTCAAGCGAACAGCTGAAAGCAGCCGGGCAGCTTGACGGTATTAAAATATCAGTTCTGTGTTTACATTCTCAACAAACTACCCCATTTTTTTGCACGTTCTCTTTGTTTGTGTTTCTCTCATTTAACTGGCACACGAGGGCAAGTTTCATTGGTTGTGTTGACAACAATACCAATTTCGAAATGACATCTTTATGAGGAGATGGTGGATTGCACCACATGATTTGTGGTTGTTCAACAAACGAGACCATCTTTAATTGTTTCGCCATGGGAGGAGAAAAAAGCGGCATCATTTAAGCAGAACGTTGATGGCGGGTCGTAAAAATTGGTCAACCTTTTTTTTTTTGAAATATTCAACATTTGTTATTCAATATTTATACCCACCACCGTAGGATAGGGGGTATATTCATTTAGTCATTTTGTTTGCAACACATCGAAATATTAATTTCCGACCCTACAAAGTATATATATTTCGGATCGTCGTAAAATTCAAAAACGATTTAACCATGTCCGTGTGTCTGTCCGTCCGTCTGTTGTAATCACTCAAGAGCCTTCAAAACTTGAGATATTGCGCTGAAATTTGGCACAGATACGTGTTTTTGATGCACGCTGGTTAGGTTCTTAAACGGGCCAAATCAGACCATATTTGGATATAGCTACTATATAGACCGATCGGACGATAAAGGGTCTGAAGCCCATAAAAGCTTTATTTTTTATCCGATTTTGCTGAAATTGGAAACAGTGAGTTATTTTAAGCCTCCCGACATCTGACCCAAATATGCTTCAGATCGGACTATATTTAGATATAGCTGCCATATAGACCGATTCTCCGATAAGGAGTCTCAAGCCCATAAAAGCCTTATTTTTCAACCGATTTCGTTGAAATTTGAATCAGTGAGTAGCTTTAGGCCTCCCAACATCTGGCCCAAATATAGTTCACATCGGACTATATTAAGATATAGCTGCCATATCGACCGATCTGCCGGTAAAGGGTCTGAAGCCCATAAAAGCTTTATTTTTTTTACCGATTTGGCTGAAATTTGAAGCAGTGAGTACTTTTAGGCCACCCGCCATCTGACCTAAATATGGTTCAGATCGGTCTATATTTAGATATAGCTGCCATATATACCGATCTGCTGATAAAGGGTCTGAAGCCCATAAAAGCTTTATTTTTTAACCGATTTCGCTGAAGTTTGCAACAGTGAGTTAGTTTAGGCCTCCCGACATCTAACCTTAATATGGATTAGATCGGTCCATATTTAGATATAGCTGCCATATATACCGATCTGCTGATAAAGGGTCTGAAGCCCATAAAAGCTTTATTTTTTAACCGATTTCGCTGAAGTTTGCAACAGTGAGTTAGTTTAGGCCTCCCGACATCTAACCTTAATATGGATTAGATCGGTC
This sequence comes from Stomoxys calcitrans, assembly GCF_963082655.1. NCBI lineage: Eukaryota > Metazoa > Arthropoda > Insecta > Diptera > Muscidae > Stomoxys > Stomoxys calcitrans. The sequence continues at coordinate 264,825,679 of NC_081552.1, read as the reverse complement.
CATATTTAGATATAGCTGCCATATCGACCGATCTGCCGGTAAAGGGTCTGAAGCCCATAAAAGCTTTATTTTTTAACCGATTTGGCTGAAATTTGAAGCAATGAGTACTTTTAGGCCACCCGCCATCTGACCTAAATACGGTTCAGATCGGACTATATTTAGTTATAGCTGCCATATAGACCGATATACCGGTTAAGGGTCTGAAGCTCATAACAGCTTTATTCATTGCCCGATTTTGTTGAAATTTGAAATGCAAAATTCAACAGTGACTGATATTTATTTGACCACTCAATGTCCGTGCCGAATTTGGATGCATAAGTTATCCAATTTTCTCCGAATTGTGTCGAAAGGGGGTTTTTACATATATACCCGAGCTGGTGGGTATCCAAAGTTCGGCCCGACTGAACTCAATGCCTTTTTACTTGGTTAACAATTATTTAATCAATTGCAACACCAAAAAATTACTGAGCACAGTGTTTCAAAATCAATCGAATTTTTACTATTCACACTTCCGTCACTTGTTTTTTTTTTGGTCATTTATTCTCTGCGTTAAACGTCACAGGCATCATTTGTTTAAATTTTTTATTTATTTATTTTTTTTTTTTTTTTTTTGGATACATTCATGATGTGTTGCTTTAACATTCCATCAGTTTGACCTTGTTGAAGGTTATATTCATCCTAGAACAAGTGTTGCTATTCGTTATTGTGTTCCTCCCTCACAAGCATTCGCAGATTAAGATACAACATTTAATGCCTCAATATGTTGTTGCCTAGTTGGGTGGACTAACGCAGCTGCTGCGTGTGGAAGTGACATGAATTAGGTCGCACGTGTCGCAGTTTTGTGTGTGCTGACACAGCGTATGTGACATCCAAAATAGCATAAATTAACCAAATAATATGACGTGGTACTGCTCATTTGGTCACTATTGACAAATAGCGTGGTAAATTTGAAGTTCAAGCATGTAGGGTCACCTTTGTGAGAGTAAAATGTTTTCAAATATAACAGAAATCGTATTGGGTTTGTGTCTAGGCTAAAAAGAAAATGTTAGCAAAGAACATCATACAGAGTTGATTGGGATGTGAGGGAAATGTTCAAAGCGAAGTCTATAAATTGTATTTCTAAAGAAAATTTAGTAAAATTTTATTTGAATGGAAATTTTTTAGCCAAATTTTATTGTTTGTTCCTTAAAAAAATTTTTGTTAAAAATTTGTCCTTACAGACATATGCAGATTTTTCATAAGAAAATTTCATTGCATTTAACATATTTTTTCCTAATTTCCCTTTTTGTTTTTTGTTTTTCTTGTTGCAGATAATCAATAAACAATAAAAAATGGCTTCTGTTAAGGATAATCTGATGAATCAAGTTGCCGAAGTTTTGCCTTCCGGCGGCAACAAAGTGACCATTGTTGGTATTGGCCAAGTTGGTATGGCCTGTGCTTTCAGTATTTTGGCTCAAAATGTATCCAGCGAGGTATGCCTCATGGATGTCTGCAAAGATAAACTAATGGGCGAATTGATGGACTTGCAACATGGCTCCAACTTTTTGAAAAATCCCAAAATTACCGCCAGCACAGACTATGCCGCATCCGCCAATTCCAGATTGTGCATTGTTACCGCTGGCGTTCGTCAAAAGGAGGGTGAATCACGCCTGTCATTGGTGCAGCGCAACACAGATATCCTTAAGCACATCATTCCCAAGTTGGTGGAGAACTCACCCGACACCATTTTGCTGATGGTCTCCAATCCCGTGGACATCATGACCTATGTGGCCTGGAAGCTTTCGGGTTTGCCCAAGAATCGCGTCATTGGTAGTGGTACCAATTTGGATTCGTCTCGTTTCCGTTTCCTGATGTCTCAACGCTTGGGTGTGGCACCCACATCCTGCCATGGCTGGATTATTGGTGAACATGGTGACAGTTCGGTGCCAGTGTGGTCCGGCGTCAACATTGCCGGTGTACGTTTGCGTGAGTTGAACCCCAACATTGGCTCCACTGAAGATCCCGAGAAATGGAATGAGGTGCACAAGCAAGTGGTTGAGTCCGCCTACGAAGTCATCAAGCTGAAGGGTTACACCTCCTGGGCCATTGGTTTGAGCACAGCCTCGTTGGCCTCTTCGATTTTGAGAAACACCAGTTCCATTGTGGCTGTATCCACCTCCGTTATGGTAAGGCCCAAATGAAATTAAATCAAACTCAGATAAAAACTCTTCTCCTTATTTATTTCTGCAGGGTGAACATGGCATTGACAAGGATGTGTTCCTCTCCCTACCCTGTGTGTTGAACGCCAATGGTGTGACCCATGTTGTTAAGCAAATTCTGACCAACACTGAAATTGAACAATTGCAAAAATCCGCCAACATCATGGCTGAAGTTCAGACTGGCCTTAAGTTCTAAGCCTAAGGCTTATCTCATTTACCTCTCAAATACCAAACACCATACATTTTAGCGCTTATATTAAAGAGAATGGTTGGCATAAGAGGCGCATGTACTGCTTGGTCCTTATAAAAAGTGCATTTTTATATGGACTGAGTAGGTCTATAACTATCTACCTAAACGTAAAATAAGGTTACAACTACTAGTATTTGTTATTTATTATAATTTTATGTAAGACCATTTTGTGTTTTTAGTTAACTTTAATCAAATCCTGAGTTTTTTTATGTTTGTTTTTTTTTCTTTTTTTTTATAAATAAATTTTAATTTATTTTTTTAACTTTTTAAAAATGAATTTCTTTTCCTTTTCTTGATTCAATCAAATTTGTTAGTTGGAATTTTTTGAAAATGACAGTACATACCTACATACACTATAATTCAACCGTTACTACCTCATTAGTGAAAATTTGTTATCTGAAAATACGATTTCACATCCTTATATAGGATCGCTGCAATCGCTCTTCAGTTGTTAGCCAAATTTTCTCTATAAGTAAATTTTAAAACAGTGTAAGAAAACAAAATTCATAGAAAAAAAGCACATTTTATTTCAAATAAAGTTGAGCACAATTTACGAAAAAATACCATATTTGTATGTAATTAGGAGTTCTTTTTGGTCCAAATGCCTATATTGAAAGTTCGTTTGAAGCTTTCAAGTGAAACAAGCAAAAGGGTATTAGGTTCGGCTGTGCATATACCCTCCACTACACTCAACCAAATTTGTTATTCAAAACATCAAAAATGTTTGCTAAAACAGCATTTAATGTCTGCTGAAAATGGGAAAGCAGACATTACTGCTGCTTCAGCAAACATAGGACTGCAAATATTTCTTACTGCTATTTCAACTAAAAACAAGTAACAAGGCATTAAGTTAGGCCGAGCCGAACTTTGGATACCCACCACCTCGGGTATATATGTAAACCCCATTTCGTCACAATCCGGTGAAAATTGGATAACTTATGCACCCAAATTCGGCACGGACATTGAGTGGTCTAATATATATGTCGCTATTAAATTTTGTTATATTGGTCTTTTTGGCAGATATATCCAATTATAAACCGATCCGAACCATATGAAGGTAGGATATCGTGGGGCTCAGAAAAACTCACTGTTTCAAATTTCAGCGAAATCGGGTAATAAATAAAGCTTTTATGGGCCCTTACCCCTAAGACCCCTTATCGGCAGATCGGTCAATATGGCAGCTATATCTAAATATAGGCCGATCTGAACCATATTTAGGTCAATTGACGGAAAGCCTTAAACTACCCCACGTTTCAAATTTCAGCAAAATCGGATGAAAAATAAAGCTTTTAGGGGCCTCAAAACCTTTATCGGCAGATCGGTGTATATAGCAGCTATATCTAAATATACTCCGATCTTTTCCATATTTACGACAGATGTCAGGAGGCTTAAAATAACCAACTGTTGTAAATTTCAGTGAAATCGGGTAATAAATAAAGCTTTTATGGGCTTCAGACCCTTTATCGGGAGATCGGTCTATATGGTAGGTCATATGTCGGAAGGATTAAAATAACCCACTGTTGCAAATTTCAGTGAAGCCGAAATAAGCAGGTTAAGTTCGAAGATGGGCCACATCGGACTATATGTTGATATAGCCCCCATATAGACCGATCCGCAGATTTAGGGTCTTAGGCCCTTTAAAGGCACATTTACTATCCGATTTTGCAAACATTTGGGACAGTGAGTTGTATTTGGCTCTTCGACATCCCTCTTCAATTTGGCCCAGATCGGTTTAGATTTGCATATAGCTGCCATATAGACCGATCTCTCGATTTAAGGTTTTGACCCATAAAGGGCGTATTTATTTTCCGATGTCGCCGAAATAGGGGACAGTGAGTTAAGTAAGACCCCTCGATATCTTTCTGCAATATGGCGCAGATCGGCCCAGATTTGGATATAGCTGCCATATAAACCGATTTCTCGATTTAAAGTTTTAAGTCCATAATTGTCCGATATCGTCGAAATTTGGGACAGTGAGTTGTGTTGGGCCCTTCAACATTCTCCTTCAATTTGGTCCAGATCGGTTTAGATTTGGATATAGCTACCATCTAGACCGATCTCTCGATTAAAGGTCTTGGGCCCATAAAAGGGGCATTTATTATCCGATTTTGCTAAAATTTAGGACAGTTAGTAGTGTTAGGCCCTTTGATATCCTTGTTCAATTTGGCCTAGATCGGTCCAGAATTGGATACAGCTGCCATACAGGCCGATCTCTCGATATAAGGTTTTGGGCCCATAAAAATTTTGGGACAGTGAGTTGAGTTCGGACTTTGGACACGCTTCTTAAATTTGGCCCAGATCGGTCCAGACTTGGATATAGCTGCCATATAGACCGATCTCTCGATTTAAGGTCTTCGGCGCATAAAAGGCGCATTAATTAACCGATTTTGCTAAAATATTTTGCTCTACAAAATTGAACAATGTGACTTGTACTTATTAGACCAGTCAGTATCCGTGTCGAATTTGGCCCAAATCGGACTATTTTTCGATAAAGCTGCAATGTGGGCATAAATTATGACGAAACGTGTTTTGCATATATACCCGAGGTGGTGGGTGTACAAAGTTCGGCCCGAACTTGTGCAAAGTTTATGAAGACTGTAGCGTGATTTCAACAGATAGATTCTACATACGAAACTTGACCAAACGATCAAAAATTAAAGCTTTTACGAACCGAACAGGGTTAATCGAGAGATCGGTTTATATGTGAGCTATATGAGGTTATAGACTGATTTAGACTGAACTTGGCAGAGTTGATGGAAGTCATAACGGAACACCAGAAGCCAAATGTGGTACGATGTGGTACGGCCCACATCGGTCTATAATCTGATAAATCTCCCATATAAACCGATCTCCCGTATTGATTTCTTGTGCCCCTAGAAGCTGCGATATTTGTTCGATTTGGCTGAAATTTGGCTTCTTGTGTTCCGTTATGACTTCCATCAACTGCACAGTTGTTAAAAGTCGTAACTGAACACCGCATGCAAAATTTCAGCCAAATCGGCAGATCGGTTTACATGGGAGCTATATCAGGTTATAAACTGATTTAGACTGTATTTGGCACAGTTATTGAAAGTCCAACAGAATACCGCGTGCAAAATAATATGTAAGGGTTCAAGAAGTCAAATCGGCAAATCGGTTTATATGGGAGCTATATCAGGTTATAGACCGATTTAGACCGTATTTGGCACCGTTGTTTTAAGTCGTAACAGAACACCGCATGCAAAATTTCAGCCAAATCAGACAAAAATAGCGGCTTCCGGGGGCTCAAGAAGTCAAATCTGGAGATCGGTTTATATAGGAGCTATATTTAAATCTGAACCGATATGACTCATTTCCAATTCCCAACGACCTACATCAATATTAAGTATTTGAGCAAAATTTAAAGCGGTTAGCTTTATGCGTTCGACCGCTAAAGTGATTGCTAAATTGCTAGGACGGACATTGCTAGATTGACTGAGAACGTCGAGGCGATCAAGATTATGGGGTACTTTATGGGGTCTCAGACTAATATTTCGAGGTGTTACAAACGGAATGACTAGATTGGTATATCCCCATCCAATGGTGATGGGTATAAAAATGATTGAATCAATTAAATTTTTAATTGAAAATGGCAACAATATCAATCACGATCGTAATTGAAAAAAGTTCAGAATCAATTAAAAAAAGAGTTTGAAGCAATTAATTTTTTAATTGAAGATGACAACAATTTCAATTACGATTGTAATCGAAAAAATACGGATTCAATTAAAAAATGATTGATTCAATTAATTTTTTAGTTGAAACAATTTTCATTTTCAATTAACTTTTTAATTGAAAAAATTTTCGTGACTTTTTTTTTCGGTGTAGGCTTCACTCATTGAACCAGTTCAGGTGTTGTTCCAGTTTTTTTTTAAACCACCACTATTACGTTAAACAACGCTACCAGAATCATTATAACGGTTTTTGGCGCGATACACAAATATTTTGTTCACTTTGAGGTGTTTGAGTTCACCAACAATAGATGGTTGTGATTTTGCAGCCAAATATAACGCAAATAACTTTCTTCTTAAAAAAAAACTCAGTCGCATAAGCTGTTTGGTGGCTTGTAAACAACTTAATTAGCTATCGACAAAACAAATATTTTGAAGCAGTCATTTCTAGTTTGACAGATTTACCAGTGTGAACTTGGTAAGACTTCATGTCAGCTACCATGTACGGGCCTTGCCCACTGCATTGCTACTTCAGTTTGTGAAAATTCCAGGAGTATACGCTAAAACGGCTTGTCCAGTTGTCCAGTGTGAACTTGGTAAGACTTCATGTCAGCTACCATGTAGGAGCTTTGCCCACTGCATTGCTACTTCAGTTTGTGAAAATTCCAGGAGTTGACGCTAAAATGGCTTGTCCAGTTTTAGCGTCAAGTCTTACCAAGTTCAAACTTGTGGTTCATCAAAGAAAACCTTATACAATTTGACGATCAAGGAACATGGATGGCGCAGCATCGTGGTCGATTTGATTTGAGCGACACATAGTGGAGTAAAATCCAGATTTGCTAGAATTCAGTTCTATGAATAACTACGGGCTGTCTCCTTTGGTACTCTAGCTGAGACTACAGCGCTGTATTCGCAACCAACCATCTAACGTTTAGATGGTTGGTTGGTTTAGATTCAAAATCAGCAGCTAATGGTAGCCGCCTCAATGTTTGAGCTGGCCAAACTTTGGTATTAATAGAGCTTCACTCCACATACAGCTACCCCTATTATGAGAGCAAGAAGTAAAGTTCAGTGTTGAAGTCTATAAATCGTCTAGGAGTTTTTCATGGGCGAGAGCAGCGCTTCAGCAACTCCCAACCAGACTCCGACTCGGGAAAAATTCTCCTACCAAGGCTTGCCAACGCAAACTCCACTCTGGCCGATACCGCAGCCCTAGTAGTACCAGAGCCCCCATAAGTCTTCAATAGCACCTAAATGTCTTTAAAGATACTGTGAAAGATGCCATCATTCTTTGGACTCATTCTCCACGTTCAATCACTTTGAGCTTCAATATAAATTCAAATGCTTTTATAGGCAATGCAGTGGCGCTTGGAGTGCACACGGAACAGTAAATGTAACTGTAAAAAGAAAAACTTCCCTTCCGTCATTGCACAACACCTACCAACGGGAACGTGACAAATGAAGCAGAATTTCACTGTGTTTGATGATAACAATTGGCCTAGTATCGGCTTATAAGAAGAGAATTCGCCACAGCGTTCATGCCAATCAAGATTACGGTCACAACACAGAATGAGACTGAGCTGGAGAGTTCTTTTAAATTTAAGCTTGCTGGCACTGTGCCAAGCGGCCTCAGTGGAGGAGATACAGCTGAAGAATATTGATATATTGACAGATAGCTTCCACAAGGGATGGAAGGAGTTTTGTAAGTTCATGTCAAAGTCCTTGTAAATGGATGTCAGTCATCTTAATCACTAACTTTTACAGGCGATGCCCCAGTCGACGAGGGTGTGATGTCCCTTTACAATGGCATTAATCCCAGCGATACCAGCATCCACTTGCTGACCATAAACAATCAAAGTGTGGAACTGCCCATTCGAGCCCTCTCTGAGATTAGGGACTTTGACATAAATCCCCAGCGCAAGACCCTCTTGTATGTCAATGGTTTCTATACAGCCGACAGTTACTTTAGCGTCCAAGCCCATTTGCACATGATGCAGGCCCGCCGCAGGGATCTCAATGTCATAGTGGTGAACTTTGCCAAGGATATACAGCAACTCTACTATGCCTTGAGACATCATTTGACCTTGCATGGGTATTTCATAGCGAAAATTCTTTCGGTGTTGGTGGAAAACGGTGTCGATCCGGAAGATATTACGCTGGCGGGTCATTCCGTGGGAGCCAATGCTGCCGCCTTGGGCGCCTCACTTTATACTGCGGAATATTGGCATAGTCATCGCAAGATTTCTTTGATAGACCAACTCATTGCCATCGATCCTGCTTCTCACATATGTGACACCAGCGATTTGTTTGTGCGCAATAATGTCACCTCCCGCGTGGTGGTGATACACGGTGAGGGTAATATTTTCGGCGTAAGAGAACCCTTGGGTACCATTGACATATACCCCAATGGCGTTGGCTTCTATCCCAAGCGAAAACTGCAGCCTGGCTGTGAAAGTTGGACCTGCAGTCATATGTACCCCTTCCTCTTGTTCATGGAGGCCTTGGTGGAGGGTGTTTCCATACCCTCAGTTCGTTGTGAGAACTGGATGCAGTTTAAGGATGGTCTATGCAACTATCAGGACATTGTGGAAATCGGCATAACCTATCCAGCTGCAGCGAAAGGTTTATACTTTTGTGTCACACAACCACATCCGCCGTTTACCCTGCATGAGAATGGTTTTGAGTACAGAAGTCGGAATAGCATATTCAGGCAATGAAGCACAGTGGGTGTTAATATTAAAACTATTACTAATTAAAATACAATTTAATTCGATTTATTTATTATTTTGGTGAATGTTGAATCAGCTACATAAAGGGTGGTAGGTATTTTTATTAACTTCTGAGTAAGTAGATGTAGCTTTAGCATGATTGGGTGAAAATATTCCCATTAAAGACAAATGGGTAGAAAATTTACCAAAAACAGAGCTGTTTTAGAGAAATTGTAGCTCGGTTAGGTTAGGTTGAAAAGAGGATGCAAATCTGCTACATGCCACTATAGACATACACCTAAGCCAGTAATCGGCTTGTGCGCTCTAAAAGGTAACCTCGAAAAAGAAAATGTCAAGTTAGGAATTCCATGCTACTACCAAAATCCTAAACCACTTCCTTAAGTTGGTTCATCGTATCCCCACCTATGTACCGGTGTCTGTTAGCCGCGAAAGTCGGGCAATGATATAGGAAATGCTCCAACATCTCATCATCTTCCCCCCATGCACACGCCATAACTTGCCGCACCAATTTTGCTTAAGTGAGCTCGTAGTCCTATGTTTCCCGTTATGACACCAAAAGCTATACTGACCTCCTTCATACTTCCTTTCATTAGCATCGTGCTCTCACGGATCACCGGATCACCCCTTTGGATTTTCGCCGTCCTACCGACCGACCGTTTGTCCCCCACGCCCCTAAAACGAACTGCGGCGACCCGTTAGGCTTCACGTTAACCAAGTTTATTGACGGCAATTCACTGCCAAATCTGCCCTCCTTCATACTTCCTTTCAATAGCCTCGTCCTCTCATGATCCGTATCACCCCTTTGGATTTTCGCCGTCCTACCGATCGACCGTTTGTCGCCCACGCCCTTAAAACGGACTGCGTCGATCCGTTAGGCTTTGCGTTAACCAAGTTTATCTACGGCAGTTCACTGCCAAAAACTGCCCTCCTGACCTCTTTCATACGTCCTTTCATTAGCCTCGTCCTCTCACGACCCGGATCACCCCATTGGATTTTCACCGTTTGTCGCCCACGCCCTTAAAATGAACTGCGTCGACCCGTTAGGCTTCGCGTTAACCAAGTTTATCTACGGCAGTTCACTGCCAAAAACTTCCCTCCTGATCTCCTTCATACTTCCTTTCATTAGCCTCGTCCTCCCACGACCCGGATCACCTCCTATTTTCACCTTCCTCCCGACCGACCGTTTGTCGCCCACGCCCTTAAATCGAACTGCGTCGACCCGTTAGGCTTCGCGTTAACCAAGTTTATCGACGGCAATTCACTGCCAAATCTGCCCTTCATACTTCCTTTTAATAGCCTCGTCCTTTCACGATCCGGATCACCCCATTGGATTTTCGCCGTTCTATCGACCGACCGTTTGTCGCCCACGCCCTTAAAATGAACTGCGTCGACCCGTTTGTCTTCGCGTTAACCAAGTTTATCGACGGCAGCTCACTGCCAAATCGTCTGCCCTTTCATTACCCCTTACTCCGTTATGGCCCGGCACCCAAACGGTGCGGATCGTGCCATCCATCCTAGGTGAAGACATTAATCTCCTTCTTACACTCCAAGACTGTTCGTGACCTTACCGTCCTGGTTGCTATGGCCATTTTACTCGCGTTATTATCCCACCTCAGTCATTCCGTGATCGCCTGGATCTCTGCCTGCAGGACCGTATTATGGTCAGGCAGTCTAAAATAGATTTCAGCCGCTGGGTTCTCAATGTAGACTCCCAGGCCCCCCACTCTTTCTCCTAGCTTTAATCCATCTGTGTTACATGATCTTCCAGATGGCAATACTAGGGTTCCCCCAGACCGAGACTGTGCCGCTGGCGGCAGTACCTCGCAACCCGACCTCAAGTGTCGTCTCAAGTATCCGATCGGAAACCTCTTCCCTTCCTTCCAGGTTTCCTATCGTCGCCTTGATTATACCGCGAGGGTATGAGCTGCTTCCATCCTCAATCCATTCTTCCATCGCCTTAAATGGCTTCATAGCCGCAGTGGCTGCCTCACACTTAATCTGTATGTCAATGGGTCGGATATCAAGAATAGTCTCCAGTACCCTGGTGGGCGTGATCCTCATCGCTCCGCCTATGCCAAGACAACATATTCTCTGAACTTGTTGTATGGTCCAAACATTTCATTTTTTCCCCACAGCAGTCCACCAAGCTACTGAGGCGTAAGTAAATATTGGTCTACTCACACTTCTGTACAGCCAGTGGACTATCCTCAGATGCAAGCCCCATTTCAAGCCTACTGCTCGTCTAAATAGCGCCCAACATCTGTGAGGCTTCTCAGTATGCTCCTGAATCTGACACTTCCAATTAAGTTCCTTCCCAAAATCACTCCTAAGTATTTGACCTTGTCAGATATCGAAATCGTTTTATTGAGGAAACGTGACGCGTCAAATTGGCCCACCTTCGTCTTCCTCGTGAAGAGGCATATTTCTGTCTTCTCTGGGTTAACATTGAGAATCCTGGGTCTAGCCCAGCCATATGCCGTATGCAAGGCCCTTTCGGTCCTTCTGCCTAGCTGGTTCAGATCTTTACCCCTAAGAAGTATAATAATATTGTCATAGCAGGCGGGTTCAAATCCCTCCGCAGTCAGCGTCCGTAATAGGTTATTTATGGTGGTCACCCAAAGGAGTCGGTTAAATAAAATTTTTTTGGGGGAAAATTGCCTAGCCAAATGATTTTGGGTTACCTCAAATGCCGAGGTGACCCACTTTAGGGGCCTGCCAAGAGGCGCACGGCCCATTTAGGGCCTTGCAATTTTGCACATGATCTCGATCAGACTTCAGCTTTAACCATTTTAAAGAGTTATATCTATTCGTTCTCAAATATACAGTGGCACTGAAAAGTTTACATACCCATCTCAAAATAAGCATTTTATTGAAAGAAATTTTTATTCGAAAAAGTTTTTTTTCCGTCAAATATGGAATTTTGGTAAAAATTTTCTTCACAGCCACCACTGTTATTATTAGCAAACATTTATGGGGTTATATCATATCCTCGTTAAGTGACTCTCAGTTTACAAAGCTGCCATTTACGAGAAGGTATGTAGAATTATCTGTGCCACTGTATATACATATACGCACCCACTGTGCGTGGGTGCGTATAATTAATTTTTGGTAGTTATGCCCAAATATGCCATACGGTATACGCCACCTTGGTGCCTCATTATACCCTGCACCACCGCTGTGGTACAGGGTATTATAGATTTGTGCATTTGTTTGCAACGCTAAGAAGAAGAGCTAGATCCATTGATAAGTATACTGATCGGCTTAGAATCACTTTCTGATTCGATTTAGCTATGCCCGTCTGTCTGTCCGTCCATGTTTTTTTTTATCAAGGTACAGGTCGCATTTGTTGTCCGATTTTTTGCACGAAATTTTGCACATATCACTTTTTTGGCCCAAGGACGAACGCTATTGATTTTGAAAAAAATCGGTTCAGATTTAGATATAGCTCCCATATATATCTTTCATCCGATATGGACTTTTAAGGCTGTAGAGGCCACAGTTTTAGTGCGACCTTTAAAATATTTTGCGCGAGGTGTTTAATATGACGTCCTAATATGTGTGGAAAATTTCATGAAAATCGGTTCTGATTTAGATATAGCTCCCATGTATATGTATCGCCCGATTTGCACTTTAATGGCCGTAGTAGCTACAGTTTTCAACCGATCTGCACAAAATTTGGCACGGACAGTTTTGTTACTGGTCGTAACATATCTGGAAAATTTCATCAAAATCGGTTCAGATTTAGATATAGCTCCCATATATATTTTTCATCCGATATGAACTTTTAAGGCTGTAGAGGCCACAATTTTAGTCCGATCTTCACCAAATTTGGCGTAAAGTCGTTTTTGTGAAGTCTCAATGTATGTGCAGAATTTAATCAAAATCGGTTCAGATTTAGATATAGCTCCCATATATATCTTTCATCCGATTTGGCCTTTTAAGGCTGTGTTTCTTTACGAACTTTGGTTTTGCCTTTTTTTTCCACAAGACTAGATTGCTTTTTTTGTTTCAATTCAATTTGTTTATTTTCACAGGTTTGTATTTTTTGTTCCACTGTGCAATATTTACAATGTAGTATAAGCTTAATTAGGTAAGTGCAATATAAAACGAGGCAAGTGCAATATAAATTAAGGTAAGTGCAGTATAAATTAGTTTAAACACTTTGTGCAATAATTAGGTTTTAAGAAAATATATGTAGGTAAATTTTAACAGTGTAGATAATAAGTAGTTAGTAATTTTATAATTTTTCTTGTGTTTCTTGCAATTTTTATTTCACTAATTTCCTTAGGTAAGTATTCTTCTTGTTTTTGTTTTGTTTTAATTTCAAGGTAGGTATTTAGGGTTCACAATATAGGTAAGTATGTTTATTTTAGGTTCTTTTTGTTGTTCTTTTTTTTTCTTGGTCGCGGGGGTTTATATGCGTACGGGAGTTAAGCTTGACTTCGAATAATTACCAAAAAGAAAAGAATATCATCTGCCAGTGGTTGGCGATGAACATTTGTTTGGCTGAATAACAACAAACAAGTATGTACCCAGCGACTGCATATACGCACGTTGGTATGAGTGCGTGTGTGTTTTACATGACAGACCGCTAGGCACATACCTGTTGCGTTTAGCTAGCACAGCAGCTATGATAAAAAAAATAGCACAACCATGAACATTCCGCCCCCCATGACCAAGTGTTACATTCCAAGATTTTAAGGGCTAAGTAAGTATGACGATGGAAGCCTTATTGATTTAGATTCCGAATAGGGCCGGATATGATGTGTCCCAGTACCGTCCTATAGGCGTTGACGTCACCAAGTCCGGTAAATATGCGACCTTCTCTATGTATTGCAGAGTATGTATCTGCACCAAGCTCTAGATCGATAGGAACATTGCTTCTCGGGTCCGGGTCAGCTAGTGAGCTATCAGTTAAATCACGGGTCGGGTCGTGAAGAAGAGGGTCGGAATAGGGTTGTCTTGGCAGCTCGTCCGTGATGAGCGCGTTGACCTTTAACGCCCAAGTGCTAGTGGGTTGGCGAGACATAATTTTAAAGCTAGCAAATCGTTTACCTTGGTACAAAAACGTTCGAAGACCAAGCCGGCGGAACGTCGCATACGCGATTCTGGACATTATAGAGGACTGGCTTACCAGGACTCGCACAGAAGCCCAACTGTCGACGTCTTCACCGGTTATGCGTATAATGGCCGTCGGCACAAAAACAATGTCCCATAAGAAGCGGGGCGGTGTCACAGGCACGTCTATATTGAGGGGTGCCTCTTCGAGTTGAGGGGCCCCATGGAGTAGGGTGTGATGACGATCATGACAACGGCGGCACCCTGTGAGGCTTGTACAGTCTGGCGCTAGGTGACTTCTTGCCAGGCAATTTCTACAATAGCCTCTCCTTTCCACTGTTTCGTACCGTTGGTACGGGGTTTTGTCTCGAAAGCGCTGGCATGAGTTAAGAGCGTGGTCATCTTGGCAAAGACCACATGAATACTGCCATGTACTTGGACGACCACGCCCACGTTGCAAGTCCCGGTCCGCTCCAGGATGTCCTCTTTCCTGGCGATTGCCATCACGTCTTTCATTGTGTCGTGCGCCACGATTGTTTTCGCGAGGTCTTTCCTCCTCCTCTTGCCAATCTCCACGGGGTAAGTAGGCCGCCATTCCTGTAAGAAAAGTCTTGTGAGTACCGTGTTCTAAGGTTCGTGAGTACCCGACTAGTCATGCGGAAAACAATTTGACAATTTTAGTAATGGGTCTAGTGACTATTCCGTTTGACGTTCTAACATCTACTACTCTTATATTTTGATCTGTACCATGATAGGCCCTTTCAATGCGACCCATTGTCCATTCCGTAGGAGGGAACCTATCGTCTCTGATTACAACTAAATCATCCTTTGCGAGATTTTCCTGCTGATATTTCCATTTGGATCTGCGGTGCAATTCTTTCAAATACTCCGACTTCCATCGTTGGCAAAAGTATTGAGATACTATTTTGAGTCTTTTCCACCTATTAGCAAAAGAGACATCCTGATCTGAAACATCAGGCTCCGCTGGGGTCAGAAGTGGTGTACCAATAAGAAAGTGGCCTGGAGTCAAAGGCGAGAAGTCATTGGGGTCGTCGTTGGCTGGACTCAGCGGTCTGGAATTTAAGCAAGCCTCTATTCGAGTCAAAATTGTGGACAATTCCTCGAACGTAAAGTTCATTTTCGGAATAAACTTGCGCAAGTGGGATTTAAAAGACTTGACACCCGCTTCCCACAGGCCGCCCATGTGAGGGGCACCAGGAGGAATAAATTTCCAAACTAGATTTTGATAAACATTCTGCTGCAGCGTTTGGTTTTGTAGAGTCTTTAAGAACTCTAGACGATCCTTTTTAAGTAATTCAGAGGGGTTTTGAGTGAAGTTTAACCGAAGTAGACGTACCTTAGCTGTGCTCCAAACAATTAAAGTTGCAAAGTGCCTTCTCGCGCTTTATAAACACTGTAATCACTCGTACACGCTCGATTTAAGACTTGGCCATCCGTTTTTGCTGTGCACGGAACCAACATATACCGATTTACACAAGAAAATAACTTTTATAGTCAAATACTTTACTTTTAATTTGTGTAATTTCATTGGAAAGCGGTGTCTGAAATTTTACTCAAAGAATTAAAAGAGAGTTTATGATTGCTTTAAAACAGCTGCTTGTTTCGTTCTATCAAAATATTGGTTTGTTTCGGTGTTGCCGTATCACAGAAGTTATAGGCCCACGCAAGGAACAATAAAACATGTCAAACAAATCGTCCAACGCAACAAGTACTCCATCTGGCACAGTGGGTCAAGATGTACAAAACGCAAAACGCAAGCTTATTGAAACGTCGCCAGATAATGCAGTGGTAGTTGGAAATATGCCAACAGCCCAACTTATGAAGTTAATGCAAGATGCTATGTCGAAATTGTTAGATGAAAAATTGGAGAATTTGCCGACTAAAGCGGATATTATAGAGCTGAATAGTAATATAGATGAAATTAAGAATGAAGTTCAAAGGTTATCTATGGAAAATGCTGAAATGAAAGCTGAAATAAAAAAATTACAAGAAATAAAAGAATTAGACAACAGAAGAATTGAAAGGTTAGAAGAGGAATTGAACAGAAAAAAACTCATAATAAGAGGGTTAGATAATCAAAACCATTTGTATATGGCCGCTAAAAACCTCTTCAAGGACGTATTGAAAATTAATTCTGATCTGGAAATTGAAATGGTAAAAAAACTGCAAAATATTAATGGAAAAATGACGATTTTGGAGGAGCTGAAGTCGACAAAAATGGTAAACGAAGTACTCAAAAATACGAAACATCTCTCAGGAACAACCATATTCATTGAAAGAGATTTAAGTGGCTATCGTCTGGAAAATAAAAAAGTTATGCTACAAATGAAAAAAGAACTGCTAAAATTCGACAAAAATAAGAAGGTGGGAGTACGAGGCCATCAAATTGCTATTGAAGGAAGAATTTTTTACTGGAACGGGAAAAAGGAACTAGTTTGCGGCCAAAAAACTGGAAGAGAAACTCTGGTAACTATTTATGGAGATGGTATAGATAATTTAAAATTAGATTATGATACTCTTTTATACAACCTAAAGACAAAAAACTTCTAAAAGATAACGAAAGAAAGAAACCTATAGAAAATAAAAAATATAATTTAAAAAATAATACCAAAAAATACAATTCGGTCATAAATATAGTGGCATATAATGTTCATGGTCTAGGAAACAAGTATCTTCACCCCGAATTTTATGATTTTTTAGAACAGTTTGATATATTTATTTTATTGGAAACTCATGTGGAAGAGAAAAACCTAGTAAACTATGGGAATAAATTTAAAAACTTTAATACCTACTGGAAACCTGCTTCTAGAACAAATAATAGAGGAAGAGGAATTGGAGGACAAGTATGTGGGGTGAAAAAGGATTTGCGGGAAGCAGGCTTCAAGCATACATTAGTACATCGAAGAAGTTACGATATCATTTACTGTGAACTAAACACAATCAAATTTGAATTAATCCCTATATATCTAAGAGGAGTAAAATGGATGGAAGATTTCAATGAAATGAACAAAGTTGTAGAAGACAATGACTTTAAGAAAATTATTATTGGTGATCACAACATTCGTATTGGAGAGGAACAGCTGCTGCCTGAAGAAATTGGGGAGGAATTCCAGGTTCTAAATACTGGTAGAAAATCAAATGATAAAATTTTAAACGCCCACGGCAAAAAATATATCGAATTCTGCAATAACAACGGCCTAGTGATTCTAAACGGAAGAACTTTTGGTGATGAGGAAGGATGTTTCACATTTACCAACGGAAACGGAAGCTCGGTGATAGACTTATGTGCTGTATCCTTGGACATAATAAATAATGTGCAGTCTTTTGAAGTAAAACCTCAATTATGGTCAGATCATTTACCGATTGTAATAACTCTTAGGGTAAACAGTGATTTAGAAACAGGAATTGAAAAGTTAAAATTACTGCCAAAGCTAAAGTGGAAACAAAAAAACAAGGAAAATTACCAAAAACAATTAAATGATGAACTATCAAGCTTAGAAAATAACCCCTCCCTATCAGACTTTACACGCCTTATCATGAGGGCGTACCCAGCCCCTTCAATCATAAGGAAGCCGGAATACCATAACCGATGGTTTGATAAAGAATGTATGAAAGCTAGAGATAAAACCATGAAACTTCTTAATAAATTCAGATCTTCGAAGAACTCTTCAGATAGAGAAGCTTACGTGTCACAAAAAAACCTCTACCAGAAACTTTGTGGAAAAAAACGATTGGATTATTATCGCAGCATAGAGATTAGACTAGATTTCATATCTGATAGCAAATCATGGTGGTCTTTGGCAAAGGAAATAAGACAGAAGGAGAATTGTATAGGCTGCGCCATTGCAACGGGCGCTCTGAAAACATATTTTGAAACTTTATTAAACCCAAAGGTCAACTCACAAGAGATTCTTTACGCCCCAAATCAAGTTCTGAATGAGATGTTGGATAGAGACTTTACTCTTCCAGAATTGCAGTGCCAACTGAAAAAGGTGCAAGAGAACAAAGCCCCAGGTGATGACAGGATACCATATGAGTTTTTCATACACGCAACAGATGAATTTTTAAATGAACTGTGCAAAACATTCACAAGAATTTTCAACGGATATGATGACTTTAGTAATTTTAAGTCAAGTATTATTTTTCCCATACACAAAAAAGGTGATCCCAATATCCCAAGTAACTATAGAGGAATCACATTCATGAATTGCATTGGTAAGCTTATGATTGGCATGATTAATACAAGAATAACTGAATGGACGAACGAGTACTGTATACTAAATGAATTCCAGGCTGGTTTCAGGAAAGGGTATTCAACGATTGATAATGTGTTTAATTTAAAATCAATAGTAGACCTAAAAAGATTGGAATCAAGAAAAGTCTACGCCTTTTTTGTTGATTTCAAGGCCGCGTTTGATAGAGTTCCGAGAAACCAATTAATTTATAAATTATATGAAATGGGCCTTTCGACAAAAATAGTGAATTTTATAGAAAAGCTATACACATATACAAAAACTGCAGTATGGAACGGCAAGGAGTTATCTGATCATTTTATAACTAAAACGGGAGTAAAACAAGGTTGCTTACTATCGCCATTGCTATTTTCTATATATTTAAATGATCTCCATGAGTCATTGGGTGGTGGACTTAGCATAGACGAAATTGACATCCGCCTGTTAATGTATGCGGATGACATCGTGATCCTAGCCGATGATCCACTGATATTGCAACGAATGATAGATAACCTATCATTTTACTGCAAAAGATGGGGGATGGAGGTCAACCAGGCAAAATCTGAAATAATGATATTTCGTAATAGCGGAAGATTAGCTGCAAATGAAAAATGGATATTTAACGGTGAACATCTGAGAGTTACTAATGAGTACAAGTATCTTGGGATCACGCTTACACCAAAACTGTCATTTAATAAGCATGCAATGGAAAAAAACGAAGCCGCCAAGTCTTGCCTAAATTCAACATGGGCAAATTTTATAGGCAAACCTAAAATTTCGCTCAAAGCCAAGTGGAAAATGTTTTTATCGGTATGCCGATCTATCCAGAGCTACGGTGCACAAATTTGGGGAAATGGATATTTTGACGAAGTTGACAAGCTATATAGATTCTTCATCAAACGTATACTTAAGTTGCCGGAAAATACCCCAAACTATATCATCGCTCTGGAGACTGGGTATGAACCAGGATATATATATACATACTCTTTGCACCTTAAATATTTGGCAAAAGTACTGTTCGATTTGGAAAATCATAGACTTCCACATATCCTTGCGGTGAAAATAATGCAGAACAATACCTCCTGGTATAAAGATTTTAAAGACCGATTGCAATGTTACGGAATAGAACACCAAAATGTCAACACAGATAAAATTTATTGGTACGAAGCCTGCCAACTATTAACATGCGAACTTCAAAACAGCAACTACCTCCACCATAACCAAAAATCACAAGAAAGTGAAAGCCGAATATACAAATTACTTGACCCCACAGTAGGTTCATCTTATTGTAATGACAAATTTAGTCAAATACAAATATCTTATATAATGAGAGCTAGAGCTGGTGCGATGGGGCTAAATGGTGTTAGTTACAGAGAAGAACAAGCTCGAATGTGCTCCATCTGTAACCTAGGAGAAATAGAAACCACGCAACATTTCATAGGGGTATGTCCAATATTTAGTAGAATTAGAAGCAAGAATTTCAAAAAAAGCATTCTATCAGACACAGAAATTATATCTGTTTTAAACGGCGGTGAAGATAATTGTTGGATTAGACTATTTAATTTCTTACGAGAGGCAATGAATTATAGAAGAACTCTTATAAATGAATTTAATTACTAGCTAAAAAATAAAACTCACTTCTCCGGCAGACGGTTTACAAAAACCATGCCGTACATTTTCAAAACACATTTTAAATATTGATACTTACATTTAAAATATATTGTATATATAGTATTATAACGTTTTTGAAAAATTAATAAATAAAAAAAAAAAAAAAAAAGTAATTCAGAGGCGCCCACAAAGTTTTTCCCATTATCGGAGTAGATACAGGCCGGACAACCTCTACGAGCAATAAAACGCGAAAACGCCGCTAAAAAAGATTGTGTAGAAAGATCGGTTGTTGCCTCCAAGTGTATGGCTTTTGTCGCAAAACAAACAAAGATACAGACGTACCCTTTGGTAATCAGACAAGCACGACCTGAATAGTTTTTAATATTAAAGGGTCCTGCAAAGTCAACCCCGGTATTGGTAAAGGGTCTCGAGAGTGAAGTGCGCTCAGGTGGAAGGGACGCCATTATTTGTGATTGCAAGTGCTTTTTATACAAAATACAGGTCTTGCAGTTGTGTATAACTTTCTTAACAAGGGGTTTTAACCGAAATATCCAAAATTCTGATCGCAATAATCGTGTCATGAGCTGGTTGCCTCCATGAAGTGTTATTTTGTGTGCAAACTCGACAAGAAGTTGAGTCATTCTTGCATCATATGGCAAGAGAATGGGATGCCTTTCATTGTATGACAGTGCCGGTGATTGGACTAGACGCCCATTGGACCGCATAACCCCTTTCGAGTCTAAAAATGGGTTCAATGACAAAAGGCTACTGCTGGGCGACAATTTAGTTTTCTGTTCTAAATTGTGGTATTCGGAAGCAAAGTACTGTTTCTGAGTCATAACTAAGAGTCGTTGCTTTACGTCTTGTATTTCTTCAGCGGTAATCTTCCCAGACGAGATTCTAAGATGCGATCGACCTGCGCTAGTGTTTCGCCAAAATCTTAAAACATAACACAAAACTCGATATGCTCGAGACAAAGAAGAGAATCTTTCGAGAGGGTCTTCAAAGGTTGTAGTAGCAAAAACTTTAACTGCTTTCGCTTCTAAACTCGTGTCACTAAAAACTTCGTACGTTGGCCACCTGTCTTTCGGAAGTTTTAACCATAGGGGTCCGTGCCACCACAAATGATGACCTTTCAAGTCAGATGGTGAGCACCCTCGACTGGCAACATCCGCAGGGTTACTTTCGGAGTCAATATGCAGCCAATTTTCAACCCCGACGTTTTCCAATATCTCCGAGACGCGATTTCCCACAAATGTGCTCCAAGCACAAGGTGGTTTCTTGAGCCATGCTAGAACAATTGTTGAGTCAGTCCAGTAGTAAGTTGTGAAGTTAGAAATTTGAAGCTTAGCTATAATTGACGACGCAAGCTTTGATAATAAAACAGCCCCGCATAACTCAAGCCTTGGTAGCGAGATTTTCTTTATGGGGGCTACACGAGTCTTAGCAGCGAGCAAATATGTTTCTGTCTTGTGGTCTTCATGTTCCACTCTTATGCAAAGAGCTGCTCCGTACGCACTCTCAGACGCATCACAAAACCCGTGAACTTCAACTTGACACGAAGGCACAAACTGAATCCATCTTGGAACTTTTACTGATTCAATTTCCCCACAGTTTTTTACAAAGGTTTGCCAGTTTATTAATGCTATTGCTTTGAGCGTGTCATCCCAGTCTATTTTGTCAAGCCATACTTGCTGCATGACTAGCTTGGCGATTACAATAACTGGGGCCAACCAACCACAAGGGTCAAACAATTTGGCAATGGATGATAAGACCTCTCTTTTTGTGTACGTTGGTCTGACTTCTAATGATGGTGGTGTGAATGTGAAATAATCCCCAGAAATATTCCACCGAATACCAAGGGTTTTGGTTGAAGAGTCCTCCGAGAGCTCAAGCCAATTTACTGGCAGCAATTGATCGGCAGGTAAGTCTTGAATGACTTTGTGATCATTTGCTGTCCATTTCATGAGTTGAAATCCAGCCGAGTCAAAGGCTGAGATTAACTCTTTACGAGATCGGATGGCTTCTTCAATTGTGTGAGCCCCGACCAGAACATCATCAACATACAGATTCTCTTGAATGATCTTTGATGCTAAGGGGTATGTGTCCGCCACGTCTTCCGCAAGTTGAAGAAGTGTTCGGATTGCAAGGAATGGTGCGCAATTTACTCCAAACGTGACTGTCAAGAGCTCAAAATCCTCGACTTGGTCCTTTGGAGATTTTCTAAAAAGTATTCTTTGGAATTGTGTCTGATTAGGGTCTAGGAGAATTTGCCGGTACATCTTCGTTACGTCCGCATTGAATACGTATTTGAAGAATCTCCACTTCAAAATTTGTAACACAAGGTCTTGTTGAAGAATGGGTCCAGCAAACAGGTTGTCGTTGAGGCTTCTTTTGTTCGAAGAAGGACTTGACGCATTGAAAACCACTCTAAGTTTCGTTGTGAGTCGATCTGGCTTGATGACAGCATGATGCGGCAAATAGTAATTGGGAGTCTTAGTTACCTCCTCGGCCGATAATCTCCTCATGTGTCCAAGTTCCAGATATTCCAGAATAGTTTTATCATATTGTTCCTTTATTTCAGGCGTTGCCTGCAGCTTCCTTTCCATTCGATAAAATTGTGCTAAAGCGATGTTTCTAGAACTTCCTAGTTCTTCGCAATTTTTAAACGGTAGGGTCACAACGTATCTTCCATTTTGGTTTCGGCGAGTGGTTGTCTTAAAGTTTTGTTCACAAACCATGTCCTCTTCAGACCTCAAAATCTTTTTGGGGGTCTCCTCCACCTCCCAAAAACGTGTAAGTATTTTCTCTATCGATATTGTGTTGTGCAGAGAAACTCGGTTACCCCCTGTAGTTCCTTGTGCTATGGGTCCACCAACGATCCATCCAAAAACTGTGTTCTGTGCCAAAAGTGTGCCGACTGATTTCATAGGAGATCCAATGTCAAAAATAAGGGGTCCTATGTCCATTCCTATTAGAAGGTCAACCGGTTGGCTAATATAGAATTTTGGATCTGCCAAATCAAGGTTGGCAACATCCCGAAGTTGTGCTAGGTCTAAGTTTTGTGGTGGTAAATTAGAAGGAAGGGCCTTCAAGACAGGCGCCCAAACCTCCAACTCAAATCGAGGGTCTAAGCTTGAACGCAAAGTAAAGAGACAAGCTTTGTTCGAAGTTTCGGCTACCATCTGGCTAAGCCCCGTGACGTGTACCAAGTTTCGCTTAGTTGGAAGACTCAATTTGTTCTTGAGTTTATCTGTTATAAAGGTGGACTGCGATCCAGAGTCAATAATAGCTCTGGCATCGAATAGTTGTCCTCTAGATTCTATCTGCACTACGGCAGTAAATAGCAAAGTTTCCCTAGGATGACGCTCACTAATTTGCTTATCCCGAAGGGTCAGGGTGGTGATGTTACTTTGTCTTGTGTCAGGAGTGGACTGTATAATTGTCGTAAGAGCGGTAGCACTAGTACTGGGTCGCGCTACATCTCTGGCTGGGTCTTGGCTACTAGCTTGGGTTTCCGTTCCCTTGTGTAGCATTGTGTGATGCTTCAAGTTGCATTCTCTACATGAAAATTTGCTCTTGCAGTCTTTTACCCCGTGATTAGATGAAAGGCAATTGTAGCATAAGTGTGAAACCTTCACGATGTGAATCCTATCATTGATATTTTTCTCAATAAACTTCGGACAATCCCGAATGAAATGCGTTGCTTTACAAATCTGGCAACTTTGAGCCGTTTGGGTAGGTTTTGCCGGAGGCTGTCTTGCATTAGCATTATTCTTAGCACCAGAACTGTGGGTCTTTTGTGAAATGTTCGTGTGAAAGCTGTTGAAAAACTTTTTGTTCTGGTCCTGCTTATTGTGACTTGGCTTACTAAAACTTGGTTTAATATTGCTTACAGACTCGAGGGTCTTAAACTTATGGGTCAGAAATCTGTCAAATTCCGCCCATGTTGGAAGAGTCTTGCAATCATTTAACGAATTCTCAAACTCCTCTAGAAATTGTCTAGGTAACCTTGCCGAACATAAGTAGATCAAGATCGGGTCCCATTTTGTAACATCCACGCAAAGTATTTCAAGAGTTTGTATACAGCTATTAACAGTGCGCTGCAGCTTCTGAACTGACTGAGAACATTCTACCGTAACATTTGGCAGATTAAAAAGAATCTTTAGCTGTTCGTTGACCTGCATTCTTTTATTCTCATATCTGTCAGTTAAATTGGACCAAGCTAATAAAAATCCATCATTTGTCAAAGGAACGTGGCTTATCATCTCCCTCGCTTCTCCTGCGGTCTTTTGTGTCAAATGAAAAAGTTTTTCAACGTTGCTTAGCCTTGGATTCCTAATATAAATTGCAGTGAAAAGGTCCCTGAATGTTGGCCAAGCTGTATATCCTCCCTTGAAAGTGTCTGTATCACACGGGGGGAGTCTAGAGACTGGCATAAAATCCCTTTCCTCGGATCTTACTTGCTGTATCGACTCTCTTTCTGCCTTCTCCTGGATCGCCTGTTCTTTAAATGCATTAATATCCGCGTTCAATGAACCTATGACTCGCATATAGCTTTCCCTAGCGTCTTTGTAATGAGATCGAAGCTTGTTTCTATCCATGGGTGTTTCGCCCTCCGCTGCAACATGATCGCGGCATTCTAAGTATGATTTTTTAACGTTGTTCCAAAGCGAATCCAGCTCCACTCTTAGAGCCTCCAGGCTATGAACATTATCCTCGGATCTCGCTGCGGCGAATGTGCTGTCGAAATCCACCAAGTCATTGACGCTATTTGCAAATCTATCACGTATAGCTTTCTCCATTTTGCCAAAAATTCCTTGCTACTAAAATTTTCCAATTCGAGAAAATTTCAGAGAAGGGTCAAGCAAAACACTATTTAATTGTCTCGGTTCAGGACCCAAATTCAAAAAAACTCAATTTTCCTTGAAGGGTCCGATGCCGACTACCAAAGCGGATTCCCAAACTAAATGGCACAGTCTTCGTTCGTCTGTGGAGGCGGATTAATGATAATGGAAGAACAAATAAATTTCCTCTCAAGGCAGCGGGTCAATCAATTCAGTGCTTCAGAGAAAGGCGAACAGAAACCCACTTTCAATAAATCGTGGCGAATTGCAATACGATGGACGTGGTATTTGCGCCCCAATAGACAGTCTTCAAGAAAGCAGATAATATCTCTGTCGATTTGTAAAATGTTGGGACAATTTTTTCTTTTTTTACCCAATCGATTTAGGTCACTTTGCTCTACAACGTATCATTTCATCTAAGCCAGCGACAAAATTTCAAAAAAAAAAAAAAAAAAATCGCAAACACAGTCACGTCTTAATAAAGAGCCAACAACAAAGACCCTGTGATTCAAAAATCAAATTCAATTCTGACTAGGCCTCTATACCACAAGGATCGTATCTAATCAACGAGGCACAAATTTAAAACAAAACAGGATGAAAATGGCATAGATTCGATTTGGGTCACTTTTCACATTAAATTCAAAATGGACGTAAATATTTCCGAAATTCCTTAATAAATTTTTTGAAAATCAAAAATGGCCGTCGAGTCCCCTTCTTCAAACGTATATAGGGTCAGTGGATCGCTTTGCATATGTGTGTCACAAAATTCATATGAGTCAAAAAATGGCGGGTCACTAAACTCACTCCATTGGGCATCAAAGCATTTATCGCATGAACTAGTCTATAGCACGCAAAAGGTAAGTATACAGGGTCATGCACAGGTTTCGAGTATTTTTTTTGCCACATAATTACAATGAGAGTCAAGAAGTGCGGCACCTGGTATTCTCTCCTTGTGTCGTGCTTTTATATACGCATGTAAATGGGTACTCACTTTGAAGGTAAGGTTTGAGTGTATGTGTAGAGGTATACGTGTGTGTGTGTGTCTGTAGACGCCGGCCTTCCAATGTCCGTCCGCTCAAAACCTTATGGCTGAATTGCTGGAATGCTCGTAACGGATTTAAGATTTCTGGATCAATCTCTTGTTATGTAACGCGACCCCGAACCGAGCTTTCGTTTTGTTGTTGTGTAGATTAATTGATCTTGCAGCACGCTCACAATGTCTCTTGTACAATTTTGATTATTTTCTATTATTATTATTTTTTTTTTAAACAAAAAATAAATTTTTTTACTTTTTCCAATGTATTTTAGCTTTTCACAAAGGGATGTAACACAACTAATGTCTGTGAACCACCAAAATCACACTTTTCGAAATGGCCACTTAATTTAAAAATTTTTTGAAATAACCACACTTTTTTTTCACAAATTCGGCTCCGAATGGACCAAAATGTTTCTTTACGAACTTTGGTTTTGCCTTTTTTTTCCACAAGACTAGATTGCTTTTTTTGTTTCAATTCAATTTGTTTATTTTCACAGGTTTGTATTTTTTGTTCCACTGTGCAATATTTACAATGTAGTATAAGCTTAATTAGGTAAGTGCAATATAAAACGAGGCAAGTGCAATATAAATTAAGGTAAGTGCAGTATAAATTAGTTTAAACACTTTGTGCAATAATTAGGTTTTAAGAAAATATATGTAGGTAAATTTTAACAGTGTAGATAATAAGTAGTTAGTAATTTTATAATTTTTCTTGTGTTTCTTGCAATTTTTATTTCACTAATTTCCTTAGGTAAGTATTCTTCTTGTTTTTGTTTTGTTTTAATTTCAAGGTAGGTATTTAGGGTTCACAATATAGGTAAGTATGTTTATTTTAGGTTCTTTTTGTTGTTCTTTTTTTTTCTTGGTCGCGGGGGTTTATATGCGTACGGGAGTTAAGCTTGACTTCGAATAATTACCAAAAAGAAAAGAATATCATCTGCCAGTGGTTGGCGATGAACATTTGTTTGGCTGAATAACAACAAACAAGTATGTACCCAGCGACTGCATATACGCACGTTGGTATGAGTGCGTGTGTGTTTTACATGACAGACCGCTAGGCACATACCTGTTGCGTTTAGCTAGCACAGCAGCTATGATAAAAAAAATAGCACAACCATGAACAGGCTGTATAAGCCACAATTTTGATCCGATCTTTACAAAATTTTTCATGAGATGGTTTAATTGACATCCCAATACGTGTGCAAAATTTCATCAAAATCGATTTAGATAAAACTCCCATATATATCTTTTAAGAGTTTCGACTTTTAAGACTGTAGAGACACAATTTTCGTAACATCGTAAGAAAATCGCAAAAGTTTCTATACCATATTTCAATAGGTATGCAAAAGTTTGACTAAATTTGGATATAAGTGTCACCTATTAAATGTATTACGTATACTCGGTGGTGTAGGGAATTATATAGTCGGCTCCGCCCGACTTTTGCCTCTCCCTACTGGTTTAAATAAAGTTCATTTGTTAAACTCAAAAGTGTTTAATTTAAACCTCATTTTGTCCTGTTCGATTTATATGTCCATTTTGAGAGGATTTTTGGATGGAGGCCCCTTAGGATTTAGCCCCTTATTGATGTCTCAATTGTTCCACTTTTCCAGTTAAGGTTTTGAATGGGAATTAACCTTTACCTTGAATTATCTTTCACTTGTGCTCTATATTTCTCCAATCGCCTTAAATGTACGTTTGTAGGTCATTTTAGGGGTGGAATGGCCCCCTGAAACTGACCCCTAATTTCTATCTAAGTTTTGTATTGTGCTCCAAGATTACTTTCATTTGAATCCCATATTGTGTCGATTTGTCCACTTCTCAGTTTTGGTCATGCTAATGAAAGGTCAGCATGCCTTTCGATATCAAAAACTTGGGTAGCTTATAGCAAAAACTGTGAAAATTAAAAAAAAAACATTGGTTCAGCTACTTTTGACAAAAATACTATTTTTGCCATCTCCACTCCTTTGGTACATCGCCCTATGCGTTGCAATTGATTACTGGGATCCCCGGTATGAGGCATTCTTCACTTTTATAGCATAACGATAGCATAAATGTTCCTTAGTATATTCTTTTGTATTAATTTTAACTTACAAATCCATTTTATAGCTCATACAACTCAATATTCGGTAGCGCCTAAAGTTATGCACTTATTTTTGAACCATTTTCTACAATGGCCCACATTAACAGCTGTATGTGCCCATATACACGTAAGAGTGTATTTTCTCTTTGAGCGGTACTCTGTAAAGAATATTAACCCGAATCGCCCTGGTATTGTCATGCAGTAACGCAAAAGTACATACAAATTGCAAAGCTTTTGCAAAGGGGATATACTAACTTCGTCATTCTGTTTGTAACTCCTCGAAATATTCGCCTAAGATCCCATAAAGTATATATATTCTTGATCGTCATGACATTTAAAGTCGTTCTAGCCTTGACCGTCCGTCTGTCTGTCTGTCGAAAGTACGCTAACTTTCGAAGGAGTAAAGCTAGCCGCTTGAAATTTTGCATGAATACTTCTTATTAGTGTAGGTCGATTGGAACTGCAAATGGGTCATATCGGTCCATGTTTTGATATAGCTGTCATACAAACCGATCTGGGGTCTTGAATTCTTGGGCCTTTAGAGGGCGCAATTCTTATCCGATTTGGCTGAAATTTTGCATGAGGTATTTTGTTCTAATTTTCAACAACCACAGTAGTTGAGTATGGTTCAAATCGGTCCATAACCTGATATAGCTGTCATATAAACCGATCTGGGGTCTTGACTTCTTGAGCCTCTAGAGGGCGTAATTCTCATTCGATTTCGCTCAAGTTTTGCATGACGTGTTTCGCTATGACTTCCAATAACTGTACTAAGTATGGTTTAAATAGGTCCACAATCT